>NW_028119240.1:0-25035 GCF_965119305.1 Pelophylax lessonae | reverse complement strand
GGGTGTGGTCAGCAATCACACAAGCAGGAAATGATGTTTCTGGGGGTGTGGTCAGCAATCACACAAGCAGGAAATGATGTTTCTGGGGGTGTGGTCAGTATACATTCTGTGTACAGAACAGCTCCAGGCGGCCATATTGTATTACATTTTCAGAAAATTACAACAGCTGCAGATTGAAAAGGAAAGGTTATTTTTAATAACATTCAATTACAATTTTTTCAACACGAAAATTTTACTGCGCAAACCGACGTAGGACTATGTCAGTCGTGCGCCTGGTGCTAGCCACAACCAGCGGGGATGCCGATGCACGGGGACAGCGGCACCGATTGCCACCTGACACCCGCGATCGCTCCCCGCTGAGAGAGAAGGACGGTTGGCTGTTGTAAACACATCTGACCGTTCTCTCTGGAATGATCACAAAGCGCCTTCTATATAGGATCACATGTCTCTATGGTCATTTCACAAGCCCATACTCCACACAGTTAGAAAACACCCCCCTAGGCTCACAGGTCTCGGTGTTCATTTCACAAGTCCCTCCCCCCACGGTTAGAAACACTCCCTAGGCTCACATTTAACCCTTTGATCACCCCCTGGGTTAACCCCCTTCCCTGCCAGTGTCATTATTACAGTAACAGTGCATATTTCTGGCACTGATTAGTGTAGTAATGTCACTGGTCCCTCCCAAAGTGTCAAAAATGTCAGTTAGGGGTCCGATCTGGCCGCCGCAATGTCGCAGTCCCGCTTAAAATCGCAGATCACCGCCATTACTAGTAAATAAATAAATAAATAAATCAATAAAAATGACATAAATCTTTCCCCTAGTTTGTAGACCTGATAACTTTTGCGCAAACCAATCAACATACGCTTATTGGGATTTTTTTTTTTAACCAAAAATATGTAGCAGAATACAAATTGGCCTAAAATGGTGAAAAAAAATTTGATTTTTAATTTTTTTTTTTTTTTTTATTGGGAATGTTATACAGCAGAATGTTTTTTCAGAATTGTCGCAAAAAAATATAGCGCAAAAAAAAAAATTTATTTTGGATACGGCGTTGCAAGACCACACAATTGTCCGTTAAAATAACATCAGTGTCGCTTTTATTTTTTACCAAAAATATGTAGCAGAATACAAATTGGCCCAAAAGGATGAAAAATTTTGATTTTTACATTTTTTTTTTATTGGGAATGTTATATAGCAGAACGTGAAATATATATATATTTTTATTTTTATTTTTTTTTCAGAATTGGCGCTCTTTTTTTGTTTTAAAAAAAAATCACAGAGACCACCAAAAGAAAGCACTATATGTGGGGAAAAAAAGGACATCAATTTTATTTGGATACAGCGTCGCACGACCGCGCAATTGTCAGTATAACAGCAGTGCTGTATTGCAAAAAAAAATGGCCTGGTCATTAAGGGGGGAAAACCTTTCGGTCCAGAACCGGACGATCCGTTTTTGGGCGGAGTCCAATGGGCTTTATCGCTGCTACAAGTTAACCCCCCTATACATTGGCTGGACCTGGCTATTAAAAACGGTGGATTCCCAACCTTGCCGCACTCTAATTGGCTTATACAGAGCTGACGTCATCAGGGGCTGCGTCCAATGGCTCCGGATCGCCAGTAGTTGACCGTGAGCTTTCAGTGAAAGCGCAGCCAGGGTTCTGTAGGCACCAATGGAGTGGTGCCGCTAAGGCCCGCCCACCCCGCCACCATGTATCTGCGTACCGCTGGCGTAAAGGGTTAAATTAGTGATTTGTAGCTAAGCCATAGAGGTGAATGGAGAGCGATTGTTGAGGCCAGCTGGTCGCTGAAATTAAAAAACGCTGAGTTTGCAATACTACAGAAAAGAACTAAGAGTGAGAAAAAAAGAAAAAAAAAAAGGTTCGCTGCAAACCCATCTGACATGGCCCTTACCCTCCCATCCCCCGACCTTCACCCCCAAATTTAAGTGATTTTACCCACTTCTGGACCGGGCCTTTTTCTGACACTTGTTGTTTACAAGTTAAAATCGGTTTTCTTTTTTTTTTCCCATAAGTTTTCTTTCCTAAAAAAATTACTTAGAACACCCAAACATTATATATAATTTTTTTTAAAGTAGAGACCCTAGAGAATAAAATGGAGATTGTTGCATTATTTTTTATCACACCGTATTTGCGCAGCGGTCTTCCAAACGCAATTTTTTTTGAAAAACAAAATCATTTTTTTCAAATAAAAAATTAGAAAACAGTAAAGTTAGCCCAATTTTTTTTCTATAGTGTGAAAGATAATGTTACGCCGAGTAAATAGATACCCAACATGTCACGCTTAAAAATTGCGCACGCTCACGGAATGGCGACAAACTTTGGTACTTTTAAAATCCCCATAGGCTACACTTTAAAAATTTCTACAGGTTACCATCTTAGAGTTACAGAGGAGGTTGGGGGATAGAATTGTTGCTCTCGCTCTAAGGATCGCGGTGATACCTCACATGTGTGGTTTGAACACCGTTTACATATGTGGACGAGATTTGCGAGCGAGCTAACGGGGAGCTTTAATTTTTTATTATTTATTTTATTTATTTATTTATTTTTACACAGTTTTTAAAAAAAAACATTTTTTTGAACATTTTTATTCCTATTAGAAGGAATGTAAAAATCCATTGTAATAGAAATAGGCAGGACAGGTCCTCTTTAATGTGAGATTTGGGGTCAAAAAGACCTCACACCTCACATTCACACACACACAAAAAAAAAAAAAAAAAAAATGCATTTTTTTCATGATGAAAAAAATGGGCTCTTTAAATGCGTCGCTAGTAGACGACGTTTGACGTCGCTCCGGTCCTCCAAGGCCATAGAGTGGAGTGTGGGTCATCTTGCTCACTCGATTTCCTGCCTGTGAGTAGCGCGGATCGGATTGTTTTCCCCGCTGCCGGTGGGGGGCACCTCTCCCGCTGCCCCGTAAGGGTGATCCTGCAGCGAATCTGCCGCTGGGACCACCCTTATAAGAAAGAGGGATTGGAAAAGTGGGGTGGAGGACACTGAGCTGGGGTCAGTGGAGGGATGGTAGAGAGGGGTGCAGGACACTGAGCTGGGGCCAGTGGAGGGATTGGCAGAGAGGGGTGGAGGACACTGACTGGAGGCCAGTGGAGGGATTGACAAGAAGGGGTGGAGGACAGTGGAGGGATTGGCAGAGGGGGGTGGAGGACACTAAGCAGAGGTCAGTAAAGGGATTGGCAGAGAGGGGGTGGAGGACACTGAGCATAAGACAGTGGAGGGATTGGTAGAGAGGGGTGGAGGACACTGAGTGGAGGACAGTGGAAGGATTGACAGGGAGGGGTGGAGGGATTGGTAGAGGGGGTGGAGGACACTGAGCTGAGGTCAGTGGAGAGATTGGTAAAGAGGGGTGGAGGACACAGAGTGGAGATCAGTGGAGGGATCAGCAGAGAGGGGTGGAGGACACTAAGCCGAGGCCAGTGGAGGGGTTGGCAGAGGTGGGTGGAGGACACGGAGTGGAGATCAGTGGAGGGATTGACAGGGAGGGGTAGAGGAAAGTGGAGGGATTGGCAGAGGGGGGTAAAGGATGCTGAGTGGGGGACAGTAGAGGGATTGGTAGAGAGGGGTAGGGGACACTGAGCTTAGGCCAGTGGAGGGATTGGCATAGTGGGGTGGAGGACACTGAGCTGAGGCCAGTGGAGGGATTGGCGGAGTGGGGTGGAGGACACGGAGCTGAGGCCAGTGGAGGGATTGACAAGGAGGGGTGGAGGACTGTGGAGGGATTGGCAGAGGGGGGTGGAGGACAGTGGAGGAATTGGTAGAGAAGGGTGGAGGACACAGTGCTGAGGTCAGTGGAGGGATGGCAGAAAGGGGTGGAGGACACTGAGCTGGGGCAAGTGGAGGGATTGGTAGAGAGGGGTGGAGGACACTAAGCGGAGGGATTGACAGGGAGGGATGGAGGACAGTGGAGGGATTAGCAGAGAGCGATGGTGGACTGGCCACTGAGAGAAGGCCAGAGGAGGGATTGGAAGAGAGAGGAGTGGAGGACACTGAGCAGAGGACAGTGAAGGACCCTGAGCAGTATTCATTGGAGGGATTGGTAGAGATGGGTGGAGGCCACTGCGCGAAGGACAGTGGAGGGTTTGGTAGAGGGGTGGAGGACACTGAGCGAAGGACAGTGGAGGGTTTGGTAGAGGGGTGGAGGACACTGCGCGAAGGACAGTGGAGGGTTTGGTAGAGGGGTGGAGGACACTGAGCGAAGGACAGTGGAGGGTTTGGTAGAGGGGTGGAGGACACTGAGCGAAGGACAGTGGAGGGTTTGGTAGAGTCGTGGAGGACACTGAGCGAAGGACAGTGGAGGGTTTGGTAGAGGGGTGGAGGACAATGAGCGAAGGACAGTGGAGGGTTTGGTAGAGGGGTGGAGGACACTGAGCGAAGGACAGTGGATGGTTTGGTAGAGGGGTGGAGGACACTGAGCGAAGGACAGTGGAGGGTTTGGTAGAGGGGTGGAGGACACTGAGCGAAGGACAGTGGAGGGTTTGGTAGAGGGGTGGAGGACACTGAGCGAAGGACAGTGGAGGGTTTGGTAGAAGGGTGGAGGACACTGAGCGAAGGACAGTGGAGGGTTTGGTAGAGGGGTGGAGGACACTGAGCGAAGGACAGTGGAGGGTTTGGTAGAGGGGTGGAGGACACTGAGCGAAGGACAGTGGAGGGTTTGGTAGAGGGGTGGAGGACACTGAGCGAAGGACAGTGGAGGGTTTGGTAGAAGGGTGGAGGACACTGAGCGAAGGACAGTGGAGGGTTTGGTAGAGGGGTGGAGGACACTGAGCGAAGGACAGTGGAGGGTTTGGTAGAGGGGTGGAGGACACTGAGCGAAGGACAGTGGAGGGTTTGGTAGAGGGGTGGAGGACACTGAGCGAAGGACAATGGAGGGTTTGGTAGAGGGGTGGAGGACACTGAGCGAAGGACAGTGGAGGGTTTGGTAGAAGGGTGGAGGACACTGAGCGAAGGACAGTGGAGGGTTTGGTAGAAGGGTGGAGGACACTGAGCGAAGGACAGTGGAGGGTTTGGTAGAGGGGTTGAGGACACTGAGCGAAGGACAGTGGAGGGTTTGGTAGAGGGGTTGAGGACACTGAGCGAAGGACAGTGGAGGGTTTGGTAGAAGGGTGGAGGACACTGAGCGAAGGACAGTGGAGGGTTTGGTAGAGGGGTGGAGGACACCGAGCGAAGGACAGTGGAGGGTTTGGTAGAGGGGTGGAGGACACCGAGCGAAGGACAGTGGAGGGATTGGTAGAGGGGTGGAGGACACCGAGCGAAGGACAGTGGAGGGTTTGGTAGAGGGGTGGAGGACACTGAGCGAAAGACAGTGGAGGGTTTGGTAGAGGGGTGGAGGACACCGAGCGAAGGACAGTGGAGGGTTTGGTAGAGGGGTGGAGGACACTGAGCGAAGGACAGTGGAGGGTTTGGTAGAGGGGTGGAGGACACTGGGCGAAGGACAGTGGAGGGTTTGGTAGAGGGGTGGAGGACACTGAGCGAAGGACAGTGGAGGGTTTGGTAGAGGGGTGGAGGACACTGAGCGAAGGACAGTGGAGGGTTTGGTAGAAGGGTGGAGGACACTGAGCGAAGGACAGTGGAGGGTTTGGTAGAGGGGTGGAGGACACTGAGCGAAGGACAGTGGAGGGTTTGGTAGAGGGGTGGAGGACACCGAGCGAAGGACAGTGGAGGGATTGGTAGAGGGGTGGAGGACACCGAGCGAAGGACAGTGGAGGGTTTGGTAGAGGGGTGGAGGACACCGAGCGAAAGACAGTGGAGGGTTTGGTAGAGGGGTGGAGGACACCGAGCGAAGGACAGTGGAGGGTTTGGTAGAGGGGTGGAGGACACTGAGCGAAGGACAGTGGAGGGTTTGGTAGAGGGGTGGAGGACACTGAGCGAAGGACAGTGGAGGGTTTGGTAGAGGGGTGGAGGACACTGGGCGAAGGACAGTGGAGGGTTTGGTAGAGGGGTGGAGGACACTGAGCGAAGGACAGTGGAGGGTTTGGTAGAGGGGTGGAGGACACTGAGCGAAGGACAGTGGAGGGTTTGGTAGAGGGGTGGAGGACACTGAGCGAAGGACAGTGGAGGGTTTGGTAGAGGAGTGGAGGACACTGAGCGAAGGACAGTGGAGGGTTTGGTAGAGGGGTGGAGGACACTGAGCGAAGGACATTGGGGGGTTTGGTAGAGAGGTGGAGGACCATGAGCGAAGGACAGTGGAGGGTTTGGTAGAGGGGTGGAGGACACTGGGCGAAGGAGAGTGGAGGGTTTGGTAGAGGGGTGGACACTGAGTTGTTGATAGATAAATTTGGTAGCAATTATGTTAGATTGAAGATGGGATAGTCTGTGTAAAGGTCGGCCAACAAGATGCGAGCCGTAGTAGTGGAGGGGAGAGATAACTGGGGATTGAGCAGCTTGGTGGTGTCATTGGTTAGGAATTGGGGAAATCCACTGAGCCATGGAGGAGGTGTAGAGTATATAAAGTCAGGGTGGAGGACGGAGTCTCAGAGGGATCCCTACAGAGAGAGACAGGAAAAGCAAAGGAGGTAGAGTTGTAGGTGACACTAAAAGTCCCTTAGATAGGGAGGAGAAGAGTCTGATCTCCCTCCTGTTCTGGTGACAACTCTAACATGTTGGAATTCACATGACTTTCTGTCTTGGTGTCACCAGAACAAAATGAGTGGTAAATCTGCCCAGCGGGGACACACGCAGGAATAATACCAGACTGAGGGGGTCTAATCCTTCCACACTCCAGGGAGGGGGATCATGCTCTGCTTCAGTATGTCACAGTACATGTTGGCATTCATGGTTCCCTCAATGAACTGTAGCTCCCCAGTGCTGGCAGCACTCATGCAGCCCCAGACCATGACACTCCCACCACCATGCTTGACTGTAGGAAGACACACTTGTCTTTGTACTCCTCACCTGGTTGCCCCCACACACGCTTGACACCATCTGAACCAAATAAGTTTATCTTGGTCTCATCAGATCACAGGAGATGGTTCCAGTAATCCATGTCCTTAGTCTGCTTGTCTTCAGCAAACTGTCTGCAGGCTTTCTTGTGCATCATCTTTAGAAGAGGCTTCCTTCTGGGATGACAGCCATGCAGACCAATTTGATGCAGTGTGCGGCGTATGGTCTGAGCACTGACAGGCTGACCCCCCACCCCTTCAACCTCTGCAGCAATGCTGGCAGCACTCATACATCTATTTCCCAAAGACAACCTCTGGATATGACGCTGGGCATGTGCACTCAACTTCTTTGGTGGACCATGGTGAGGCCTGTACTGAGTGGAACCTGTCTTGTTAAACCGCTGTATGGTCTTGGCCACCGTGCTGCAGCTCAGTTTTAGGGTCTTGACAATCTTCTTCTCTAGCCTAGACCATCTTTATGTAGAGCAACAATTCTTTTATTCAGATCCTCAGAGAGTTCTTTGCCATGAAGTGCCATGTAGAACTTCCAGTGACCAGTATGAGAGAGTGAGAGCGATAACACCAAATGTAACACACCTGCTCCCCATTCACACCTGAGACCTTGTAACACTAACGAGTCACATGACACCGGGGAGGGAAAATGGCTTACTGGGCCCAATTTGGACATTGTCACTTAGGGGTGTACTCACTTTTGTTTGTTTAGACATTCATGGCTGTGTGTTGAGTTATTTTGAGGGGACAGAAAATTTACACTGTTATACAAGCTGTACACTCACTACTTTACATTGTAGCAAAGTGTCATTTCTTCAGTGTTGTCACATGAAAAGATAGAATAGAATATTTACAAAAATGTGAGGGGTGTACTTACTTGTGTGAGATACTGT
This sequence comes from Pelophylax lessonae, assembly GCF_965119305.1. Classification (NCBI taxonomy): domain Eukaryota; kingdom Metazoa; phylum Chordata; class Amphibia; order Anura; family Ranidae; genus Pelophylax; species Pelophylax lessonae. The sequence goes on along the minus strand of NW_028119240.1, from coordinate 17,219 downwards.
ATTCCCCATGTCTCTTCCTTTCTTACATTCTCCTTAACCCCCCCCCCCCTTGCTTAACAAGGTAACATAGGAAGGAAGGTTGGGTTCAGCCTCATGAACTGGTCCTCAGTGGGTGGGCGGCGGTGTCCCGGTATAATTATCGCTCAGTAACGCGGTTTACAGTTTATCCAGACGGCGATGTTGTTTTCTGCTCTCCGCAAGACAAAGGAAACAATCCACCCCCCCTCCTTCACCCGCGGCTTTTATTTTCTCCATTTGTATGGCGGGATGGCGCGGGCCCTTCAGCGCTCTATTGAACGGATAAATTCTCCGGATTGTTTTACACAAATCAATAGCGCAGCAGTTATCAGGACGCACGGGAGAGGGATCGGTCGCAGCCAGTTTGTGAGGGTAATAAATGTGCCATTATCACATCTATTCATTTTCGGGGGGGGGGGGGGGGGAGGGGCAGATCTTCACATCTCCAAGTTCACGTTATGTTGCAATTTTTTTAAGGGGCGACCCGTGCGAAAAGGTTTCCAACACGAATATACTTTACCAATTCTCTACCAAGGCACGGTAGGCAAAGGGGGTCAATCAAACTCGCGGCTGCTGTGAGATCGGTGCTGGCGGTAACAGCCGGCGAGAACAGACGACAATCAGGGGTTCACAAAGTGCCCCCCTCCATCTTCCCATCAATTTTAACCATCTTCCCTGTCCCTGCTGAAGAAAAGCAGGCCCAAACCATGATGCTGCCACCACCATGTTTCACAGTGGGGATGGTGTGTTCAGGGTGATGAGCTGTGTTGCTTTTACACCAAACATAACGTTTTGCATTGTTGCCAAAAAGTTTGATTTTGGTTTCATCTGAGCAGAGCACCTTCTTCCACATGTTTGGTGTCTCCCAGGTGGCTTGTGGCAAACTTTAAATGACACTTTTTATGGATATCTTTAAGAAATGGCTTTCTTCTTGCCACTCTTCCATAAAGGCCAGATTTGTGCAGTATACGACTGATTGTTGTCCTATGGACAGAGTCTCCCACCTCAGCTGTAGATCTCTGCAGTTCATCCAGAGTGATCATGGGCCTCTTGGCTGCATCTCTGATCAGTCTTCTCCTTGTATGAGCTGAAAGTTTAGAGGGACGGCCAGATCTTCGTAGATTTGCAGTGGTCTGATACTCCTTCCATTTCAATATTATCGCTTGCACAGTGCTCCTTGGGATGTTTAAAGCTTGGGAAATCTTTTTTGTATCCAAATCCGGCTTTAAACTTCTCCACAACAGTATCTCGGACCTGCCTGGTGTGTTCCTTGTTCTTCATGATGCTCTCTGCGCTTTAAACGGACCTCTGAGACTATCACAGTGCAGGTGAATTTATACGGAGACTTGATTACACACAGGTGGATTCTATTTATCATCATTAGTCATTTAGGTCAACATTGGATCATTCAGAGATCCTCACTGAACTTCTGGAGAGAGTTTGCTGCACTGAAAGTAAAGGGGCTGAATAATTTTGCACACCCAATTTTTCAGTTTTTTATTTGTTAACAAAGTTTGAAATATCCAATAAATTTCGTTCCACTTCATGATTGTGTCCCACTTGTTGTTGATTCTTCACAAAAAATTACAGTTTTATATCTTTATGTTTGAAGCCTGAAATGTGGCAATAGATCGCAAAGTACAAGGGGCCGAATACTTTCGCAAGGCACTGTATAAAAGTTATTTAATAATACCTAGGCGCGATCACGTGAGTAATTAATACTTACAAACCTATTCCAGCATGTGCAGAAATGCCTTATCAGCCATGCACGCGCAGACACGCCTTATCCTCTGCCCATGTGCAGAAAAGCCTTATTCCCCGTGCATGTGCATGCCTTATCCTCCGCACACCTGCAGACACGCCTTACCCTCTGCCCATGTGCACAAATGCATTATCATCTGCAGATGTACAGGCACACCTTATCCTCCGCATACCTGCAGACGCGCCTTATCCTCTGCCTATGTGCACAAATGCCTTATCCTCTGCACATGTACAGGTACGTCTTATGCTCTGCACATGTACAGGTACGTCCTATGCTCTGCACATGTACAGGTACGTCTTATGCTCTGCACATGTACAGGTACGTCTTATGCTCTGCACATGTACAGGTACGTCTTATGCTCTGCACATGTACAGGTACGTCTTATGCTCTGCACATGTACAGGTACGTCTTATTCTCTGCACATGTACAGGTACGTCTTATGCTCTGCACATGTACAGGTACGTCTTATGCTCTGCACATGTACAGGTACGTCTTATGCTCTGCACATGTACAGGTACGTCTTATGCTCTGCACATGTACAGGTACGTCTTATGCTCTGCACATGTACAGGTACGTCTTATGCTCTGCACATGTACAGGTACGTCTTATGCTCTGCACATGTACAGGTACGTCTTATTCTCTGCACATGTACAGGTACGTCTTATGCTCTGAACAGGTACGTCCTATGCTCTGCACATGTACAGGTACGTCTTATGCTCTGCACATGTACAGGTACGTCTTATGCTCTGCACATGTACAGGTACGTCCTATGCTCTGCACATGTACAGGTACGTCTTATGCTCTGCACATGTACAGGTACATCTTATGCTCTGCACATGTACAGGTACATCCTATGCTCTGCACATGTACAGGTACGTCCTATGCTCTGCACATGTACAGGTACGTCCTATGCTCTGCACATGTACAGGTACGTCCTATGCTCTGCCCACGTACATGTACGTCCTATGCTCTGCACATGTACAGGTACGTCTTATGCTCTGCACATGTACAGGTACGTCTTATGCTCTGCACATGTACGTCTTATGCTTTGCACATGTACAGGTACGTCCTATGCTCTGCACATGTACAGGTACGTCTTATGCTCTGCACATGTACGTCTTATGCTTTGCACATGTACAGGTACGTCCTATGCTCTGCACATGTACAGGTACGTCCTATAGAGCATAGGTATGTCAGGTATGTCCTATGCTCTGCACATGTACAGGTACGTCTTATGCTCTGCACATGTACAGGTACGTCCTATGCTCTGCACATGTACAGGTACGTCTTATGCTCTGCACATGTACAGGTACGTCCTATGCTCTGCACATGTACATGCACGCCTTTTTCTCTCCACATGTTCAGAAATGCCTTATCCCTCGTGCACACGCAGAAATGCCTTATCCTCTGTGCATGTGCAGGCATGCCTTATCTCCTGCGCATGTGCAGAAAACCTAACCGTATCCTCTGCGTATATGCAGACACACCTTATCCCCTATGCAGAAACGGCTTAGCCCCCGCGTACATGCAGGCACGCCTAATGCCCCGCGCTGACACATCTAAATATTCTGTCCCGAGGAAACGCCGCCTCCTGGGATGTGTGATGTGCAGATGTTAGGAGGCCAATCCCTACGTGAGGAACACATACTGCTTACAGCACAGGATGGGGGGGGGGGTTATGTTTTTGGCATACACTGGTTAGCAGGGTCACATGACCATGCTGGCCAATGTATGTTAAAAAACATACAAAAAGTTAAGAATCTCTTCTAAGCCTTCTTTCTACCAGGACTGCGCCCAGAAGAAAGAAGGGGATCTGATTGGCCAGCTCGGTCAAGTGGCGTTGCTGACCAACAACCATTGGGAGCATTCAGATCCTACACAGCCTCCAGGGACATGCAGTGAAAGTTTCCAGTGTCTTGCCTGTTACACTGGCTGGCTTGAGTGGTGGGAGACGCTATTTACAGCAACAGGACCCGGGAGGGGGGTCAGTGAGAAGAATGCTCCTTACATTGGTGGTCAGTGGGAAGAATGTCCCTTACATTGGTGATCAGTGGGAAGAATGTCCCTTACATTGGTGATCAGTGAGAAGAATGTCCCTTACATTGGTGATCAGTGGGAAGAATGTCCCTTACATTGGTGATCAGTGGGAAGAATGTCCCTTACATTGGGGATCAGTGGGAAGAATTTCCCTATATTGGTGATCAGTGGGAAGAATATCCCTTACATTGGTCCTCAGTGGGAAGAATGTCCCTTACATTGGTGATCAGTGGGAAGAATGTCCCTTACATTGGTGATCAGTGGGAAGAATGTCCCTTACATTGGAGATCAGTGGGAAGAATGTCCCTTACATTGGTGATCAGTGGGAAGAATTTCCCTATATTGGTGATCAGTGGGAAGAATGTCCCTTACATTGGTCCTCAGTGGGAAGAATGTCCCTTACATTGGTGGTCAGTGGGAAGAATGTCCCTTACATTGGTGGTCAGTGGGAAGAATGTCCCTTACATTGGTGATCAGTGAGAAGAATGTCCCTTACATTGGTGATCAGTGGGAAGAATGTCCCTTACATTGGTGATCAGTGGGAAGAATTTCCCTATATTGGTGATCAGTGGGAAGAATGTCCCTTACATTGGTCCTCAGTGGGAAGAATGTCCCTTACATTGGTGATCAGTGAGAAGAATGTCCCTTACATTGGTGATCAGTGGGAAGAATGTCCCTTACATTGGTGATCAGTGGGAAGAATTTCCCTATATTGGTGATCAGTGGGAAGAATGTCCCTTACATTGGTGATCAGTGGGAAGAATTTCCCTATATTGGTGATCAGTGGGAAGAATGTCCCTTACATTGGTCCTCAGTGGGAAGAATGCCCCTCACATTCGTGATCATTGAGAAAAATGTCCCTTACATTGGTCCTCAGTGGGAAGAATGATCCCTACATTGTGGTCACAATGCCAGCCTTGCAGACATCTATAGAGATTGTTGTTGTCCAATCTGTTGGCTCTGTAAAGTGGTTTCAGCCTTGGAACAATGCAAACACCATCAGAAAGGAGGAAAATCAGCCACAGTTCAAGGAACCCCCATCTGTGGTCCCTCTAACGCTTAACACAAAAGGAAGGGACTGGTGTCAGTAACCGCTGTGACACTTTATGGAACAGGCTTGTGACCCGCCGAAATGACAGCTGAGCTACCTGAATGTCTGCCGGTATGTGTGTCAGCCATGGTGGGTCAGAGGTCACCAGAGACGCTTCTCATACAGGTCTCTCCCCGGAGCCATCTGCTCATGTGACCGTTTCCTCCAGATGTCGGAGCTCTATGTACATAACAGCAGAATGGAAATGGATCTCCCTCTTTGTCGGGATGGCTAACCAACTCACTGACAGTTCCCGAGAGGCCTCCAACTCTACCTGTCCCCACTGCGATCTCCTCACATCCCACCTGCCTGTTCTCTGTTCCTCCACCTACTCAATGTAATCACAAGGCTGCCAACTGCTATAATCAATACTTTCAATAAAGTCCACAATCCAGCGCTCTGTGCCAGGGAGGAAGCCAATCAGGAATGGTGGGGGAACAAGCGTTTTGCTGTAGAGGAACCGAAACCGAGCTCTGATATTTCGGGGGCTTCCATCGATAATCGGGATCTAGGGAGCATCTGATGGTACCTGCTTCCAAGCTGCAACCTTTCTTTGTTTTTAAAGTGGTCTGAGTAGAAAGGCCTGTCTCTTGCCAGCATGCTGCAGAGTGGACAACCTTTGGAGTTGAAGCAGTGGTCTCTAAGTAGCGTTCTGCTGTAGAGGAACCGAAACCTAGATCTGATATTTCGGGAGCTTCCATTGATCTAGGGAGCATCTGATGGTACCTGCCTCCAAGCTGCAACCTTTCTTTGTTTCTAAAGCGGCCTGAGTAGAAAGGCCCGTCTCTTGCCAGCATAATGCAGAGTGGTCAACCTTTGAAATGGAAGCAGTGGTCTCTCAGTAGCGTTCTGCTATAAAGGAACTGAAACCTGGATCTGATATTTCGGGGGCTTCCATTGATGATCGGGATCTAGGGAGCATCTGATGGTACCTGCTTCCAAGCTGCAACCTTTCTTTGTTTCTAAAGTGGCCTGAGTAGAAAGGCCTGTCTCTTGCCAGCATGCTGCAGAGTGGACAACCTTTGGAGTTGAAGCAGTGGTCTCTCAGTAGCGTTCTCCTGTAAAGGACCTGAAACCTAGATGTGAAATTTTCGGGGGCTTCCAACGATGATCAGGTTCTAGGGAGCATCTGATGGTATCTCCTTCCAAGCTGTAACGTTTCTTTGTTTCTAAAGCGGCCTGCGTAGAAAGGCCTGTCTGTTGCCAGCATGCTGCAGAGTGGACAACCTTTGAAGTTGAAGCAGTGGTCTCTCAGTAGCGTTCTGCTGTAGAGGAACCGAAACCGAGCTCTGAAATTTCGGGGGCGTCCATCGATGATCAGGATCTAGGGAGCATCTGATGGTATCTGCTTCCAAGCTGCAACCTTTCTTGGTTTCTAAAGCAGCCTGAGTAGAAAGGCCTGTCTGTTGCCAGCATGCTGCAGAGTGGACAACCTTTGAAGTTGAAGCAGTGGTCTCTCAGTAGCGTTCTGCTGTAGAGGAACCGAAACTGAGCTCTGAAATTTCGGGGGCGTCCATCGATGATCAGGATCTAGGGAGCATCTGATGGTATCTGCTTCCAAGCTGCAACCTTTCTTGGTTTCTAAAGCAGCCTGAGTAGAAAGGCCTGTCTCTTGCCAGCATGCTGCAGAGTGGACAACCTTTGGAGTGGAAGCAGTGGTCTCTAAGTAGCATTCTGCTATAAAGGAACCGAGCTCTGAAATTTCGGGGGCTTCCACTGATCTAGGGAGCATCTGATAGTCTCTGCTTCCAAGCTGCAACCTTTCTTGGTTTCTAAAGCGGCCCGAGTAGAAAGGCCTGTCTCTTGCCAGCATGCTGCAGCGTGGACAACCTTTGAAGTGGAAGCAGTGGTCTCTCAGTAGCGTTCTGCTATAAAGGAACTGAAACCTAGATCTGAAATTTCGGGAGCTTCCATCGATGATCAGAATCTAAGGAACATCTGATGTAGAGGAACCAAAACCTAGATCTGAAATTTCGGGGGCTTCCATTGATGATCAGTATCTAGGGAGCATCTGAAGGTCTCTGCTTCCAAGCTGCAACCTCTCTTTGTTTTTAAAGCAGCCTTAGTAGAAAGGCCCGTCTCTTGCCAGCATGCTGCTGAGTGGACAACATTTGGAGTGGAAGCAGTGGTCTCTCATTAGCGTTTTGCTGTAGAGGAACCGAAACCTGGATCTGAACTTTCGGGGGCTTCCATCGATGATCAGGATCTAGGGAGCATCTGATGGTACCTGCTTCCAAGCTGCTACGTTTCTTTGTTTCTAAAGCGGCCTGAGTAGAAAGGCCTGTCTCTTGCCAGCATGCTGAAGAGTGGTCAACCTTTGAAGTTGAAGCAGTGGTCTCTCAGTAGAGATCTGCTGTAGAGGAACCGAAACCTAGATCTGATATTTCGGGGGCTTCCATTGATGATCAGAATCTAGGGAGTATCTGATGGTATCTGCTTCCAAGCTGCAACCTTTCTTTGTTTCTAAAGTGGCCTGAATAGAAAGGCCTGTTTCTTGCCAGCATGCTGCAGAGTGGACAACCTTTGGAGTGGAAGCAGTGGTCTCTCAGTAGCGTTCTGCTATAAAGGAACCGAAACCTAGATGTGAAATTTCGGGGGCTTCCATCAATGATCAGGTCCTAGGGAGCATCTGATGGTATCTGCTTCCAAGCTGCAACCTTTCTTGGTTTCTAAAGCGGCCTGAGTAGAAAGGCCTGACTCTTGCCAGCATGCTGCAGAGTGGACAACCTTTGAAGTTGAAGCAGTGGTCTCTCAGTAGAGATCCACCTGCTAAGTGACAACTATTGCTCTACAATCAGCAAAGCTCATCATTCCTGTGTGGAAGCAGGGGTCTATCCGACATCCCCCATGCTGAGTCGGGCCTCTACAGCTCTGCAATTAGTAAAGAACTCTACCTTAGCAGAGGGCATGTCAGACTTCTGCAGAGGGACCGCTGCTTCCTCACAAGGATCATTGGAGAGAAATAGCTCTTACTCTGCAGGATGAATGTGGGGATGGGGTGGGTCAGACGTTTGCAGAGAGCCTAGTGCTTCCAGGGAGCAAGGGTCCTTCTCTGCACCATGCTGGCAAGGGACAGGCTTTTCTACTCAGGGTGTGGCTGCTTTCCTCCAGAGATTTTATGGACCTCTCAGTAGTGTTACCCTACGTCTCCACAGTGATCTCTCTGCAGAGGTCTGACACAACCCCTGCTAGACCTAAAGTTCTCCAACCAGCTGGAAGCATGAGCTTTACTGATTGCAGACCTTAGGCCTGACCCAGCAAGGGTGTGTTTCGGAGAGACCACTGCTTCCACACAGGGATCATGAGCTTTACTGATTGCAGAGCTATAGGCCTGACTCAGCAAGGGGGCATGTCGGAGAGATCGCTGCTTCCACACAGGGATCATGAGCTTTACTGATTGCCGAGCTATAGGCCTGACTAAGCAAGGGGGCGTGTCAGAGAGATCGCTGCTTCCACACAGGGATCATGAGCTTTACTGATTGCCGAGCTATAGGCCTGACCCATCAAGGGGGCGTGTCGGAGAGAGACCGCTGCTTCTATACAGGGATCATGAGCTTTGCTGATTGCAGAGCTATAGGCCTGACTCAGCAAGGGGGCGTGTCGGAGAGACCACTGCTTCCACACAGGGATCACGCGATTTACCGATTGCAGAGCTATAGGCCTGACACAGCAAGGGGGCGTGTCGGAGAGACCACTGCTTCCACACAGGGATCATGACCTTTACTGATTGCAGATCTCTAGGCCTGACTCAGAAAGGGGGGTGTAAGAGAGACCACTGCTTCCACACAGGGATCACGAGCTTTACTGATTGCAGAGCTATAGGCCTGACTCAGCAAGGGGGCATGTCGGAGAGATCGCTGCTTCCACACAGGGATCATGAGCTTTACTGATTGCCGAGCTATAGGCCTGACTAAGCAAGGGGGCGTGTCAGAGAGATCGCTGCTTCCACACAGGGATCATGAGCTTTACTGATTGCCGAGCTATAGGCCTGACTCATCAAGGGGGCGTGTCGGAGAGACCACTGCTTCCACACAGGGATCATGAGCTTTACTGATTGCAGATCTCTAGGCCTGACTCAGCAAGGGGGCATGTCGGAGAGACCACTGCTTCCACACAGGGATCATGAGCTTCACTTATTGCAGAGCTATACACCTGACCCAGCAAGGGGGTGTGTCAGAGACCACTGCTTCCACACAGGGATTATGAGCTTTTAGTGCAGAGCTATAGGCCTGACCCAGCGAGGGGGCGTGTCGGAGAGACCACTGCTTCCACACAGGTATCATGAGCTTTGATTGCAGAGCTTTAGGCCTGACTCAGCAAGGGGGCGTGTCAGAGAGACCACTGCTCCCACACAGAGACCATAAGCTTTACTGAGTGCAGAGCTATAGGCCTGATCCATCAAGGGGGTGTGTCGGAGAGATCGCTGCTTCCACACAGGGATCACAAGCTTTACTGATTGCAGAGCTATAGGCCTGACTCAGAAAGGGGGCGTGTCGGATAGACCACTGCTTCCACACAGGGATCATGAGCTTTACTGATTGTAGAGCTATATGCCTGACCCATCAAGGGGGTGTGTCGGAGAGACCACTGCTTCCATACAGGGATCATCAGCTTTACTGATTGTAGAGCTCCAGCTCTCTTTAGCAGGGGATATGTTGGATCTCTGCAGAGAGACTACTAGGGATGCCAGAATGCAAATCTCTGCACCAATTAGGACATTTGCTGGGCTAAGCAGTGTGACGCAGTGTGACGCAGCACTCAGGGGTCCAATGGGTGTGGAAGTGACGCAGGAGGGAGGGGGCGGGGTCTGTGTTTTGGTGGCCGGGCAATAAATACAATAATAAAATTCTATTTCTACTGTAAAAAAAAAAAATATGGCCGTCCCAACTTTTGCCTGGAGCCCCCTCATCTTTATTTGTACCCTGAAAATGATAAAAAATAAAAAATAAAAAAGATGGCTCAGACGGCGTGCGCACACCCAATCGCCAATCAAGAGGCAGCACACTGCGAGGGGGTTAACTGCACCCCCCCACCATGCACAGGACAGCTGCAGGGCCACCAGCACAACGGATCGGTAAATGAAAATTCCGTCCCTTCCACTTAGCTGAGACCGCAGCAGAACGGCCGCGGACAGCGCCGATATCCCGCGGCTGGCGGAAGGTGGGGGGGGGGTGGGGAAATCTCAGGCACGTTTCCCATAATTCAATCAGGGGGCCCATAAAGAGAGCAGGTCTAATGTACAGAGACACCACCCCGTGTCACACGCAGACACACAACATTCATCACGCCACACCAATTACCCAGCACTGCCTGCAGGCACGCAACCGGCTGGGGAGACAACGCCAACGCCACTGCTGGAGATACAATCCATGGAGCATCAGGACGCCATTATTATACCCCACCATGGCGGAGGAGCATCAGTACTCCATTATTATACCCCACCATGGAGGGGGAGCATCACTACTCCATTATTATACCCCACCATGGCGGGGGAGCATCACTACTCCACTATTATACCTCACCATGGCGAGGGAGCATCAGTACTCCATTATTATACCCCACCATGGCAAGGGAGCATCACTACTCCATTATTATACCCCACCATGGCGGGGGAGCATCAGTACTCCATTATTATACCCCACCATGGCGGGGGAGCATCAGGATGCCATTATTATACCCCACCATGGCGGGGGAGCATCACTACTCCATTATTATACCCCACCATGGCGGGGGAGCATCAGTACTCCATTATTATACCCCACCATGGCGGGGGAGCATCAGTACTACACTATTATACCCCACCATGGCGGGGGAGCATCACTACTCCACTATTATACCTCACCATGGCGAGGGAGCATCAGTACTCCATTATTATACCCCACCATGGCGGGGGAGCATCACTACTCCACTATTATACCCCACCATGGCGGGGGAGCATCAGTACTCCATTATTATACCCCACCATGGCGGGGGAGCATCAGTACTCCATTATTATACCCCACCATGGCGGGGGAGCATCAGTACTACACTATTATACCCCACCATGGCGGGGGAGCATCACTACTCCACTATTATACCTCACCATGGCGAGGGAGCATCAGTACTCCATTATTATACCCCACCATGGCGGGGGAGCATCAGTACTACACTATTATACCCCACCATGGCGGGGGAGCATCACTACTCCACTATTATACCTCACCATGGCGAGGGAGCATCAGTACTCCATTATTATACCCCACCATGGCGGGGGAGCATCACTACTCCACTATTATACCCCACCATGGCGGGGGAGCATCAGTACTCCATTATTATACCCCACCATGGCGGGGGAGCATCAGTACTCCATTATTATACCCCACCATGGCGGGGGAGCATCAGTACTACACTATTATACCCCACCATGGCGGGGGAGCATCACTACTCCACTATTATACCTCACCATGGCGAGGGAGCATCAGTACTCCATTATTATACCCCACCATGGCGGGGGAGCATCACTACTCCATTATTATACCCCACCATGGCGGGGGAGCATCACTACTCCATTATTATACCCCACCATGGCGGGGGAGCATCAGTACTCCATTATTATACCCCACCATGGCGGGGGAGCATCACTACTCCACTATTATACCTCACCATGGCGAGGGAGCATCAGTACTCCATTATTATACCCCACCATGGCAAGGGAGCATCACTACTCCATTATTATACCCCACCATGGCGGGGGAGCATCACTACTCCATTATTATACCCCACCATGGCGGGGGAGCATCAGTACTCCATTATTATACCCCACCATGGCGGGGGAGCATCAGTACTCCATTATTATACCCCACCATGGCGGGGGAGCATCAGTACTACACTATTATACCCCACCATGGCGGGGGAGCATCACTACTCCACTATTATACCTCACCATGGCGAGGGAGCATCAGTACTCCATTATTATACCCCACCATGGCGGGGGAGCATCACTACTCCATTATTATACCTCACCATGGCGGGGGAGCATCACTACTCCACTATTATACCCCACCATGGCGGGGGAGCATCAGTACTCCATTATTATACCCCACCATGGCGGGGGAGCATCAGTACTCCATTATTATACCCCACCATGGCGGGGGAGCATCAGTACTCCATTATTATACCCCACCATGGCGGGGGAGCATCAGTACTCCATTATTATACCCCACCATGGTGGGGGAGCATCAGTACTCCATTATTATACCCCACCATGGCGGGGGAGCATCACTACTCCATTATTATACCCCTCCATGGCAGGGGAGCTTCAGTACTCCACTATTATACCCACTATGGCAGAGGAGTATCAGTACTCCATTATTATACCCCACCATGGAGGGGGAGCATCACTACTCCACTATTATACCCCACCATGGCGGGGGAGCATCACTACTCCACTATTATACCCCACCATGGCGAGGGAGCATCACTACTCCATTATTATACCCCACCATGGCGGGGGAGCATCACTACTCCATTATTATACCCCACCATGGCGAGGGAGCATCACTACTCCACTATTATACCCCACCATGGCGGGGGAGCATCAGTACTCCATTATTATACCCCACCATGGCGGGGGAGCATCAGTACTCCATTATTATACCCCACCATGGCGGGGGAGCATCAGTACTCCATTATTATACCCCACCATGGCAGGGGAGCATCAGGACTCCATTATTATACCCCACCATGGTGGGGGAGCATCAGTACTCCATTATTATACCCCACCATGGCGGGGGAGCATCACTACTCCATTATTATACCCCTCCATGGCGGGGGAGCTTCAGTACTCCACTATTATACCCACTATGGCAGAGGAGTATCAGTACTCCATTATTATACCCCACCATGGAGGGGGAGCATCACTACTCCACTATTATACCCCACCATGGCGGGGGAGCATCACTACTCCACTATTATACCCCACCATGGCGAGGGAGCATCACTACTCCATTATTATACCCCACCATGGCGGGGGAGCATCACTACTCCATTATTATACCCCACCATGGCGAGGGAGCATCACTACTCCACTATTATACCCCACCATGGCGGGGGAGCATCACTACTCCACTATTATACCCCACCATGGCGAGGGAGCATCACTACTCCATTATTATACCCCACCATGGCGGGGGAGCATCACTACTCCATTATTATACCCCTCCATGGCGGGGGAGCTTCAGTACTCCACTATTATACCCCACCATGGCAGGGGAGCATCCACATTCCATTATTATACCCCACCATGGTGGGGGAGCATCACTACTCCATTATTATACCTCACCATGGTGGGGGAGCATCACTACTCCATTATTATACCTCACCATGGCGGGGGAGCATCACTACTCCACTATTATACCCCACCATGGCGGGGGAGCATCAGTACTCCATTATTATACCCCACCATGGCGAGGGAGCATCACTACTCCACTATTATACCCCACCATGGCAGGGGAGCATCCACATTCCACTATTATACCCCACCATGGTGGGGGAGCATCACTACTCCATTATTATACCTCACCATGGCGGGGGAGCATCACTACTCCACTATTATACCCCACCATGGCGGGGGAGCATCAGTACTCCATTATTATACCCCACCATGGCGGGGGAGCATCAGTACTCCACTATCATACCACACCATGGCGAGGGAGCATCAGTACTCCACTATTATACCCCACCATGGCGGGGGAGCATCACTACTCCATTATTTTACCCCACCATGGCGGGGGAGCATCACTACTCCATTATTATACCCCACCATGGCGGAAGAGCATCAGTACTCCATTATTATACCCCACCATGGCGGGTGAGCATCACTACTCCATTATTATACCCCACCATGGCAGGGGAGCATCAGTACTCCATTATTATACCCCACCATGGCGGGGGAGCATCAGTACTCCACTATTATACCCCACCATGGCGAAAGGGGCATCACTACTCCATTATTACACCCCACCATGGCGGGGGAGCATCACTACTCCATTATTATACCCCACCATGGCGGGGGAGCATCACTACTCCATTATTATACCCCACCATGGCGGAGGAGCATCACTACTCCATTATTACACCCCACCATGGCGGAGGAGCATCAGTACTCCATTATTATACCCCACCATGGCGGGGGGGCATCAGTACTCCATTATTATACCCCACCATGGCGGGGGAGCATCACTACTCCATTATTATACCCCACCATGGCGGGGGAGCATCAGTACTCCATTATTATACCCCACCATGTCGTGGGAGCATCCGCACTCCACTATTATACCCCACCATGGCGGGGGAGCATCAGTACTCCACTATTATACCCCACCATGGCGGGGGAGCATCAGTACTCCACTATTATACCCCACCATGGCGAGGGAGCATCACTACTCCATTATTATACCCAATCATGGCGGGGGAGCATCACTACTCCACTATTATACCCCACCATGGCAGGGGAGCATCACTACTCCATTATTATACCCCACCATAGCGGGGGAGCATCACTACTCCACTATTATACCCCACCATGGCGGGGGAGCATCAGTACTCCATTATTATACCCCACCATGGCGGGGGAGCATCACTACTCCATTATTATACCCCACCATGGCGGGGGGAGCATCACTACTCCACCATTATACCCCACCATGGCGGGGGAGCATCAGTACTCCACTATTATACCCCACCATGGCATGGGAGCATCACTACTCCATTATTATACCCCACCATAGCGGGGGAGCATCACTACTCCACTATTATACCCCACCATGGCGGGGGAGCATCACTACTCCACTATTATACCCCACCATGGCGGGGGAGCATCACTACTCCACTATTATACCCCACCATGGCATGGGAGCATCACTACTCCATTATTATACCCCACCATAGCGGGGGAGCATCACTACTCCACTATTATACCCCACCATGGCGGGGGAGCATCACTACTCCACTATTATACCCCACCATGGCGGGGGAGCATCACTACTCCACTATTATACCCCACCATGGCGAGGGAGCATCACTACTCCACTATTATACCCCACCATGGCAGGGGAGCATCACTACTCCATTATTATACCCCACCATAGCGGGGGAGCATCACTACTCCACTATTATACCCCACCATGGCGGGGGAGCATCACTACTCCATTATTATACCCCACCATGGCGGGGGAGCATCAGTACTCCATTATTATACCCCACCATGGCGGGGGAGCATCACTACTCCATTATTATACCCCACCATGGCGGGGAAGCATCAGTACTCCATTATTATACCCCACCATGGCGGGGGAGCATCAGTACTCCATTATTATACCCCACCATGGCGGGGGAGCATCACTACTCCATTATTATACCCCACCATGGCGGGGGAGCATCACTACTCCACTATTATACCCCACCATGGTGGGGGAGCATCAGTACTCCAATATTATACCCCACCATGGCGGGGGAGCATCAGTACTCCATTATTATAACCCACCATGGCGGGGGAGCATCAGTACTCCACTATTATACCCCACCATGGCGGGGGAGCATCACTACTCCATTATTATACCCCACCATGGCGGGGGAGCATCACTACTCCATTATTATACCCCACCATGGCGGGGGAGCATCACTACTCCATTATTATACCCCACCATGGCGGAGGAGCATCACTACTCCATTATTACACCCCACCATGGCGGAGGAGCATCAGTACTCCATTATTATACCCCACCATGGCGGGGGAGCATCAGTACTCCATTATTATACCCCACCATGGCGGGGGAGCATCACTACCCCATTATTATACCCCACCATGGCGTGGGAGCATCACTACTCCACTATTATACCCCACTATGGCGGGGGAGCATCAGTACTCCAATATTATACCCCACCATGGCGGGGGAGCATCAGTACTCCATTATTATGCCCCACCATGGCGGGGGAGCATCAGTACTCCACTATTATACCCCACCATGGCGGGGGAGCATCACTACTCCATTATTATACCCCACCATGGCGGGGGAGCATCACTACTCCATTACTATACCCCACCATGGCGGAGGAGCATCAGTACTCCATTATTATACCCCACCATGGCGGGGGAGCATCAGTACTCCACTATTATACCCCACCATGGCGAGGGAGCATCACTACTCCATTATTATACCCAATCATGGCGGGGGAGCATCAGTACTCCACTATTATACCCCACCATGGCAGGGGAGCATCACTACTCCATTATTATACCCCACCATAGCGGGGGAGCATCACTACTCCACTATTATACCCCACCATGGCGGGGGAGCATCACTACTCCACTATTATACCCCACCATGGTGGGGGAGCATCATTACTCCACTATTATACCCCACCATGGCGGGGGAGCATCACTACTCCACTATTATACCCCACCATGGCGGGGGAGCATCAGTACTCCATTATTATACCCCACCATGGCGGGGGAGCATCACTTCTCCACTATTATACCCCACCATGGCGGGGGAGCATCACTACCCCATTATTATACCCCACCATGGCGGAGGAGCATCACTACTCCATTACTATACCCCACCATGGCGGAGGAGCATCAGTACTCCATTATTATACCCCACCATGGCGGGGGAGCATCAGTACTCCACTATTATACCCCACCATGGCGAGGGAGCATCACTACTCCATTATTATACCCAATCATGGCGGGGGAGCATCAGTACTCCACTATTATACCCCACCATGGCAGGGGAGCATCACTACTCCATTATTATACCCCACCATAGCGGGGGAGCATCACTACTCCACTATTATACCCCACCATGGCGGGGGAGCATCACTACTCCACTATTATACCCCACCATGGTGGGGGAGCATCATTACTCCACTATTATACCCCACCATGGCGGGGGAGCATCACTACTCCACTATTATACCCCACCATGGCGGGGGAGCATCAGTACTCCATTATTATACCCCACCATGGCGGGGGAGCATCACTTCTCCACTATTATACCCCACCATGGCGGGGGAGCATCACTACCCCATTATTATACCCCACCATGGCGGAGGAGCATCACTACTCCACTATTATACCCCACCATGGCGGAGGAGCATCACTACTCCACTATTATACCCCACCATGGCGGGGGAGCATCACTACTCCATTATTATACCCCACCATGGCGGGGGAGCATCACTTCTCCACTATTATACCCCACCATGGCGGGGGAGCATCACTACTCCATTATTATACCCCACCATGGCGGAGGAGCATCACTACTCCATTAT
>NW_028119241.1:0-25065 GCF_965119305.1 Pelophylax lessonae | reverse complement strand
ATTTACATTTTGTCACCTGTTAGCGCTGTCTATTTATGCTTTTAGTTGATATGAGAAATAACTCAGCAGCATGTCGGCTCCATCTGACGGAGAGACCCTTGCCGAAATATAAGAAATCTCTAATGTTACAGCTCCTCAATGCAGCTAAAGCATTCATACCCGCATTGTGGAGGCAATCTCACCCACCATCCCATGTACTGTGGTATGCCAAAGTTAAGGGGATCCATCGCATGGAAGAATTAACTGCTACAATCCACAATACTGAAGAACAGTTTGGAGAAAAGTGGAAGCCATGGCTACACTTCACATTTACTGACGCCTCTCAGGATCCTAGATCGCACACCCTAGAGCTGGCCTCGGGTCTGGGGTGCTGTGTGAGATTTAGTTTCTTTCCTGGTTACCCACCACCTCCCGTTATGCATCCTGCCTCCCTTTCACCCCTTTCTTACCGTCCCCCGCACCCCCTTCCTACACCCATATAATCCTTCACTAGAGTGACTTAAGCCTTGTACACATGCGTCGAAAATTGGCTGGGAATTTTCGTCCGACTACGGATTTGCCGATTTTCGGCTTGTTAGTATGATGCTTCCGACAACCGACTCTGACTTTTCGGCCCGAAAAAATTCTGGTGTGCAGGCTATAAAATTTTTGTCCACCGTCAAAACACGATCAATTTTCGTGCAGTCAGTACAGATTTCGACAGGGAAAAATCTTATGAGCAAGACTGGGCATGCCCAGAGAAGAAATAACACAAAGAAAGCGATCCAACACATGACATCACTTCTATCACATGACATCACTTCTATCACATGACATCACTACTATCACATGACATCCCTTCTATCACATGACATCCCTTCTGAAGTAGAATTCTGTCGGTCGACAAAAGTCCAGTGCAGTCTAGAGCACATTCCAACCAACAAAACACAACTCTGGACAAAAGACGGACGACCGGTCGGCAGATATTCGTTACGTGTGTACTAGGCTTTAGACGTTCTCCAACATTCAATTCTTCTTTAGCTCTTCATGAGATGACAAATCTGTTAAAGCGGAGTTCCGGGCACAAAAAAGATTTTTTTTTTTTTGTGCCCCTCCGCTAGGTATGCCGCACCTGAAAAGGAATTGGATAGTTATTTTTTTTTTTTTTGTTTACTCACCTTTTTATTGACGATCGTAAATACTCACCTATGACAGCTTCCTCCTCCAGCGCCGAGGCTCACCCCGTCACTTCCTGCCTCGCGATGATTCCTGGTAGCTAAACGTCATCGCTCCCAGGAATCAATGCGCCGCATCGGCCCCACTCGTCATTTCCGGGCGACGCCGCATTCCCCTGCTAAACAGCTTCTGGGCATGCCCAGAAGCTGTTTAGGAATGCGGCGCCGCGCCGGAAGTGACGAGAGGGGCCGGTGCAGTGCATTCTGGGACACGAAGACGCGGAAGAAGACAGAGAAGAGGACCGCGCCGGCTTCAGCTGCCCACAACCGAGATGGAAACGCTGTGGAAGAAAATTTCTAAGTAAGTATTTCTTCTAAAAGGTAAGTGCGAACCAGGACAGATCAGAGGCATCCATTGTGGAATGTGCCAACCCTGACTGTCCCGGGGGTATGTTCAACAAAAAAACGTTTCTCTGCCCGGAACTCCGCTTTAATTCCCTGGATGTGAGACTCCCAGGGGCTCCATGTTTTTGTGTTAGAATTTTTGGTTTACAATTTGTGACGTGAACAACGAAACTTTAAAAATAACAAGCAAAGTTTTATTGCGATGGTACGATAGTTCTGTAATCTTTCTTTATTATTTTACATTTGGCAAATCCAGTTTGTTGTATTTGATGTATGGATTACTTCTTTCTTACCTGATTTTTGTACTTTGACAACTTTGCAACAATAAAAATACAAATTAAAAAAAAAATAAATAAAATCTAACGGGGTTTATAACCCGCCCTCGCTCTATCCAAAATGAAAAAAAAAGTTTTGCCTATAGTTCTACTTTAAGAAAATCTCTGTAATTGTCCCATGTGGTCTCATTTCAGGAGATGCACTCAGTGAAGAAGAAAACAAAAAGTTTGAGCAGTACCGGGGCCAGCTCAACAACCAGATTCTGTAGGAGAGAAGATCTCATCGCCCTCGTGACTGAGCAACCAAATCTGCAGATCTCCGAATTCTCAACCAAATATCCAGCGGCTGGAGCTTCAGCTGCTACCAGAGGATGTTCTCAGCTGGTCACCAGGTTCATCTCCTGCCCTCCACTCCATTCTAATCACCTCTGGGTGACACTAATAAACTGTAGGTGACCACATCCACAGATCCCAGAATTCCCTTCAACATTGTCCACCACCAGCTGGAGGCTCAACTAGCCTTGGCTGCTACCAGAGGATGTTCTCAGCTGGTCACCAGGTTCATCTCCTGCCCTCCACTCCATTCTAATCACCTCTGGGTGACACTAATAAACTGTAGGTGACCACATCCACAGATCCCAGAATTCCCTTCAACATTGTCCACCACCAGCTGGAGGCTCAACTAGCCTTGGCTGCTACCAGAGGATGTTCTCAGCTGGTCACCAGGTTCATCTCCTGCCCTCCACTCCATTCTAATCACCTCTGGGTGACACTAATAAACTGTAGGTGACCACATCCACAGATCCCAGAATTCCCTTCAACATTGTCCACCACCAGCTGGAGGCTCAACTAGCCTTGGCTGCTACCAGAGGATGTTCTCAGCTGGTCACCAGGTTCATCTCCTGCCCTCCACTCCATTCTAGTCATCTCTTGGTGACACTAATAAACTGTAGGTGACCACATCCACAGATCCCAGAATTCCCCCTCACATTGTCCGGCAGCTGGAGGTACAGCTCGCCTTGGCTGCTACCAGAGGATGTTCTCAGCTGGCCATCCTCACCAGGTTCATCTCCTGCCCTCCGTTCATCTCTAGGTGACACTCCAATAGAATAATCTGCAGGTGACCAGAGCCGATGACTGGCTGTTCCTCTTGGCCTTATCCATGGAGCTTCGTCTTGCTGCAGACTGGCGGGAACCGGAATCCCGGAGGAAATGATCTGAATTGTGGACTTCCATCATCACTGAACTTTCAGTCTCACGTCTACCTTAGAATTTTGGTTGCTGGAGATTTCCTGAAGGCCATACAAAATATGTACCGTTGTAGATTGCCAAATGAACAAACTTCTCCCGATTCGTCTATTTGTGACTTGGGGGCGGGGTGACGTTCTAAGCTCTTCTCTACCCCATTGCACAGTTTTCCCCCGGATCACCCAATCTGCAAATAGGCAAATCAGCATGGAGATAATTGTAAAGTTTGCACATGTGTAGTAATGGGCAGACCTGTCTGCCTGCAGTATACACATCTATGGGACCTCCAGACCCATCCGGATCAGGGTTCATTCACCATATACATGGAGATGTCATCTATGGAACGTATCCCCATGGTGATAGACCTCCAATGTGGTGGATTCTGGGTGCTGACATGTCACATGACGTCTTCCTCAGAGGTGCTTCTGTCAATTCGCTGCCATTCTTACTATTGGTGATGTCATTCATTCATGTTGTGATGTTTCTTTTATAAAATCTCATGTATCCAGTCTGTAAGAGTGTGGTCTGTCATCGGGGGATGGGGATAATACAACGGATGTTCTAGGGAGGACGGGTTGCCTTACGTCTGTAGAGTTCCAAGCTTGCACCATGGTCAAACCAAACCGTACTATGCCTGAGACTCCGCCTGCCTGCCCAGGCCCCTCCCCTCTACAGGTTATACATAGTCTGAGGGGACACCCCACCTGTCCAGGCCCCTCCCCTCTACAGGTTATACATAGTCTGAGGGGACACCCCACCTGTCCAGGCCCCTCCCCTCTACAGGTTATACATATTCTGAGGGGACACCCCCCCTGCCCAGGCCCCTCCCCTCTACAGGTTATACATAGTCTGAGGGGACACCTCCCCCTGCCCAGGCCCCTCCCCTCTACAGGTTATACATAGTCTGAGGGGACACCCCCCCTGCCCAGGCCCCTCCCCTCTACAGGTTATACATAGTCTGAGGGGACACCCCCCCTGCCCAGGCCCCTCCCCTCTACAGGTTATACATAGTCTGAGGGGACACCCCACCTGTCCAGGCCCCTCCCCTCTACAGGTTATACATAGTCTGAGGGGACAACCCCCCCTGCCCAGGCCCCTCCCCTCTACAGGTTATACATATTCTGAGGGGACACCCCACCTGTCCAGGCCCCTCCCCTCTACAGGTTATACATAGTCTGATGGGACACCCCCCCTGCCCAGGCCCCTCCCCTCTACAGGTTATACATAGTCTGAGGGGACACCCCACCTGTCCAGGACCCTCCTCTCTACAGGTTATATATAGTCTGAGGGGACAACCCCCCCTGCCCAGGACCCTCCTCTCTACAGGTTATATATAGTCTGAGGGGACACCACACCTGCCCAGGACCCTCCTCTCTACAGGTTATATATAGTCTGAGGGGACACCCCCCCTGCCCAGGCCCCTCCCCTCTACAGGTTATATATAGTCTGAGGGGACACCCCCCCTGCCCAGGCCCCTCCCCTCTACAGGTTATATATAGTCTGAGGGGACACCCCACCTGCCCAGGCCCCTTCCCTCTACAAGTTAGGTACAGCCTGGGGGACAATGACCAACCGCACCATTCTTGACAGACCTGCTGCCCCGCCCAGCTGGGTGTCGGGTGAGAGGATGGGGAACAAACGGGGAGCGGGAGTAGAGGAGGGAGAACAGACCGGGAGCGGGAGGAGAGGAGGGGGAACAGACCGGGAGCGGGAGGAGAGGAGGGGGAACAGACCGGGAGCGGGAGGAGAGGAGGGGGAACAGACCGGGAGCGGGAGGAGAGGAGGGGGAACAGACCGGGAGCGGGAGGAGAGGAGGGGGAACAGACCGGGAGTGGGAGGAGAGGAGGGGGAACAGACCGGGAGCGGGAGGAGGAGGGGGAACAGACCGGGAGCGGGAGGAGAGGAGGGGGAACAGACCGGGAGCGGGAGGAGAGGAGGGAGAACAGACCGGGTGCGGGAGGAGAGGAGGGGGAACAGACCGGGAGCGGGAGGAGAGGAGGGGGAACAGACCGGGAGCGGGAGGAGAGGAGGGGGAACAGACCGGGAGTGGGAGGAGAGGAGGGAGAACAGACCGGGTGCGGGAGGAGAGGAGGGGGAACAGACCGGGAGCGGGAGGAGAGGAGGGGGAACAGCCCGGGAGCGGGAGGAGAGGAGGGAGAACAGACCGGGAGTGGGAGGAGAGGAGGGGGAACAGACCGGGAGTGGGAGGAGAGGAGGGGGAACAGACCGGGAGCGGGAGGAGAGGAGGGGGAACAGACCGGGAGCGGGAGGAGAGGAGGGGGAACAGACCGGGAGCGGGAGGAGGAGGGGGAACAGACCGGGAGCGGGAGGAGAGGAGGGGGAACAGACCGGGAGCGGGAGGAGAGGAGGGGGAACAGACCGGGAGCGGGAGGAGAGGAGGGGGAACAGACCGGGAGCGGGAGGAGAGGAGGGGGAACAGACCGGGAGCGGGAGGAGAGGAGGGGGAACAGACCGGGAGTGGGAGGAGAGGAGGGGGAACAGACCGGGAGCGGGAGGAGAGGAGGGGGGAACAGACCGGGAGCGGGAGGAGAGGGAACAGACAGGGAGCGAGAGGAGAGGAGGGGGGAAAAGACTGGGAGCGGGAGGAGAGGAGGGGGAACAGACAGGGAGTGGGAGTAGGGGAGGGGGAACAGACTGGGAGCGAGAGGAGAGGAGGGGGGAACAGACTGGGAGCGAGAGGAGAGGAGGGGGGAACAGACTGGGAGCGAGAGGAGAGGAGGGGGGAACAGACTGGGAGCGGGAGGAGAGGAGGGGGAACAGACTGGGAGCAGGAGGAGAGGAGGGGGAACAGACTGGGAGCGGGAGGAGAGGGAACAGACTGGGAGCGGGAGGAGAGGGAACAGACAGGGAGCGAGAGGAGAGGAGGGGGGAACAGACTGGGAGCGTGAGGAGAGGAGGGGGGAACAGACTGGGAGCGGGAGGAGAGGAGGGGGAACAGACTGGGAGCAGGAGGAGAGGAGGGGGAACAGACTGGGAGCGGGAGGAGAGGAGGGGGAACAGACTGGGAGCAGGAGGAGAGGAGAGGGAACAGACTGGGAGCAGGAGGAGAGGAGGGGGAACAGACTGGGAGCAGGAGGAGAGGAGAGGGAACAGACAGGGAGCGAGAGGAGAGGAGGGGGGAACAGACTGGGAGCGGGAGGAGAGGAGGGGGAACAGACAGGGAGTGGGAGTAGGGGAGGGGGAACAGACTGGGAGCGAGAGGAGAGGAGGGGGGAACAGACTGGGAGCGAGAGGAGAGGAGGGGGAACAGACTGGGAGCGGGAGGAGAGGAGGGGGGAACAGACCGATTGCAGAAGGAGAGGAGCGAGATCTGGACTAAGTATCAGAAATACATCAGACTGCACTCACGGTTTTCAATATAGAGCTAAAAGGTAAATGTCGGCTGCCAGGAAAGGAGGAGGAGTTTTGCGGGAGGAGAGTGGATTGGGTGGGGATGAGTTGCCCCCCCGGGTGGAAACAAACATTACCAGCAGAAGTGGGGAGACGAGGAACTGATGATGTCATCACAGAGGTAAGTGTTTGATTGGGTAGTTTGTAGTGTATATGTATGCATGCAGGTTACATACTTCTGACCCCGACACTCCGCGCACTGTCCACCCCTGACCCCGACACTCCACCAATTACCCACCCCTGACCCCGACACTCCACGCATCGTCTACCCCTGACCACGGCACTCCTCGCATCGCCCACCCCTGACCCCGACACTCCGCGCACTGCCCACCCCTGACCCCGACACTCCACCAATTACCCACCCCTGACCCCTGCACTCCGCGCATTGCCCAACCCTGACCCCAATACTCTGCGCACTGCCCACCCCTGACCCGACACTCCGCGCATTGCCCCCCCCTGACCACGGCACTCCGCCGATTACCCACCCCTGACCCCTGCACTCCGCGCATTGCCCAACCCTGACCCCAATACTCTGCGCACTGCCCACCCCTGACCACGGCACTCCGCGCATCGCCCACCCCTGACCACGGCACTCCACGCACCGCCCACCCCTGACCACGGCACTCCATGCACCGCCCACCCCTGACCACGGCACTCCTCGCATCGCCCACCCCTGACCACGGCACTCCACGCATCGCCCACCCCTGACCACGGCACTCCACGCATCGTCTACCCCTGACCACGGCACTCCTCGCATCGCCCACCCCTGACCACGGCACTCCTCGCATCGCCCACCCCTGACCACGGCACTCTGTACATAAAATTAAATTTTAAGCCCCTCCCACTGTTCACATAATTTTTCTATGCCCCCCATTTCCTGCAGGGCAATATGCAGGCTGCTATTGGCCCCTCTCAACGCCCCACCCCCATTTTTAGGGAATTCAGATTTTCAAAAGTTCCCAGGAAATCCCGGGTCTGGAACCCATCAGTGGAGACAAATATCAGGGAAACACAGAGGAGGCTTTTCATTGGTTGTATTTATTCATGAAGGCGGGGCTTTCTACAGAGTTCTGAAGAAAAATGGTGCCCATGTAGAAAGTGAAGCCAGGACTCCGGCATTACAAGATGACAGTAATGTCCCCTCCCCCATACTACCCAGAGGGTTGGGGGAGGCAGGGATCTTCCTAATTAATGTCCCCCATAGAAACTCAGAGAGGCGGAGCCTGTACACATCACATGATCCTGGATGATGGCGGAATCCACTTACATTCTGTATGGAAGGTCACAAAACGGGTCATTCACCCAACATGGACCCCTCCGAATCTCCCATCCATTCCCCCTCTGGGTGTAGAGGAGGCGGTGATTGGAGCCTCCTGAGGGCCCACACTTGGCAGGATTCCGGGGATGATGGATCCGTCCATTCTCAGTCCAATTACCAGACCCGCACGTCTCCCTCCACTGACCCCGAGTACCCACCGGGGGGCGCTGATCACATGATTCACACTGTCCAATCATTCCACCGGCTCCGGGATGACATTGACCATCAGGGTCTCGTACCCTCGCCGCACAATCATCGCAAGTTTTGGTTGGCTGTTCACGGCATCAAAGACATCCTCGGCGGTCACCGCCTTGTGGGCGTTTATCTCCAGGATGATGTCTCCAGGCTTCAGGCCGGCTCTGAGGAAACACAAGAGAGAGGGGAGGGGTCAGTGTGCCAATCAGGCCAGCCCTCCCCCCTGGGAGGGGCAAGAGAGGCCAGCTGAAGTTCCACAAGGTTTAGGTTCCAATGCTGGCGGAGCTGAATAACAGCCACACCCCTCAGCACATGGATGGTCTGAGCCCCCAGAACTCAATAAAACCAGGGAAGAAAGGATCCACCCATGGGGAAGAGGAATCTCTTACTGTGTGGAAGGAAGGATCCACCCATGGGGAAGAGGAATCTCTTACTGTGTGGAAGGAAGGATCCACCCATGGGGAAGAGGAATCTCTTACTGTGTGGAAGGAAGGATCCACCCATGGGGAAGAGGAATCTCTTACTGTGTGGAAGAAAGGATCCACCCATGGGGAAGAGGAATCTCTTACTGTGTGGAAGGAAGGATCCACCCATGGGGAAGAGGAATCTCTTACTGTGTGGAAGAAAGGATCCACCCATGGGGAAGAGGAATCTCTTACTGTGTGGAAGAAAGGATCCACCCATGGGGAAGAGGAATCTCTTACTGTGTGGAAGGAAGGATCCACCCATGGGGAAGAGGAATCTCTTACTGTGTGGAAGAAAGGATCCACCCATGGGGAAGAGGAATCTCTTACTGTGTGGAAGGAAGGATCCACCCATGGGGAAGAGGAATCTCTTACTGTGTGGAAGAAAGGATCCACCCATGGGGAAGAGGAATCTCTTACTGTGTGGAAGGAAGGATCCACCCATGGGGAAGAGGAATCTCTTACTGTGTGGAAGGAAGGATCCACCCATGGGGAAGAGGAATCTCTTACTGTGTGGAAGGAAGGATCCACCCATGGGGAAGAGGAATCTCTTACTGTGTGGAAGGAAGGAAGGATCCACCCATGGGGAAGAGGAATCTCTTACTGTGTGGAAGGAAGAATCCACTCATGGGGAAGAATGGACTTACTGTGGGGAAGAAAGGATCCACCCATGGGGAAGAATGGACTTACTGTGGGGAAGAAAGGATCCACCCATGGGGAAGAGGAATCTCTTACTGTGTGGAAGGAAGAATCCACTCATGGGGAAGAATGGACTTACTGTGGGGAAGGAAGGAAGGATCCACCCATGGGGAAGAATGGACTTACTGTGGGGAAGAAAGGATCCACCCATGGGGAAGAATGGACTTACTGTGGGGAAGAAAGGATCCACCCATGGGGAAGAATGGACTTACTGTGGGGAAGAAAGGATCCACCCATTGGGAAGAATGGACTTACTGTGGGAAAGAAAGGATCCACCCATTGGGAAGAATGGACTTACTGTGGGGAAGGAAGGATCCACCCATGGGGAAGAATGGACTTACTGTGGGAAGGAAGGATCCACCCATGGGGAAGAGGAATCTCTTACTGTGGGGAAGGAAGGATCCACCCATGGGGAAGAATGGACTTACTGTGGGAAGGAAGGATCCACCCATGGGGAAGAGGAATCTCTTACTGTGTGGAAGGAAGGAAGGATCCACCCATGGGGAAGAGGAATCTCTTACTGTGTGGAAGGAAGGAAGGATCCACCCATGGGGAAGAGGAATCTCTTACTGTGTGGAAGGAAGAAAGGATCCACCCATGGGGAAGAATGGACTTACTGTGGGGAAGGAAGGATCCACCCATGGGGAAGAGGAATCTCTTACTGTGTGGAAGGAAGGAAGGATCCACCCATGGGGAAGAGGAATCTCTTACTGTGTGGAAGGAAGGAAGGATCCACCCATGGGGAAGAGGAATCTCTTACTGTGTGGAAGGAAGAAAGGATCCACCCATGGGGAAGAGGAATCTCTTACTGTGTGGAAGAAAGGATCCACCCATGGGGAAGAGGAATCTCTTACTGTGTGGAAGAAAGGATCCACCCATGGGGAAGAGGAATCTCTTACTGTGTGGAAGAAAGGATCCACCCATGGGGAAGAGGAATCTCTTACTGTGTGGAAGAAAGGATCCACCCATGGGGAAGAATGGACTTACTGTGTGGGAAGGAAGGATCCACCACCTGATGGATGGAGAATAGAAGAGAATACCCCGACCTGAGTCACCAGAACTTACAAAAAGGGAGAGGAATCTCAGAGCCCTTCTACTGGGAGGAGGAGGGGGAAGAGGAATCTCAGAGTCCTTCTACTGGGAGGAGGAGGGGGAAGAGGAATCTCAGAGTCCTTCTACTGGGAGGAGGAGGGGGAAGAGGAATCTCAGAGTTCTTCTACTGGGAGGAGGGGGGGAAGAGGAATCTCAGAGTCCTTCTACTGGGAGGAGGAGGGGGAGGAGGAATCTCAGAGTCCTTCTACTGGGAGGAGGAGGGGGAAGAGGAATCTCAGAGTCCTTCTACTGGGAGGAGGAGGGGGAAGAGGAATCTCAGAGTCCTTCTACTGGGAGGAGGAGGGGGAGGAGGAATCTCAGAGTCCTTCTACTGGGAGGAGGAGGGGGAAGAGGAATCTCAGAGTCCTTCTACTGGGAGGAGGAGGGGGAAGAGGAATCTCAGAGTCCTTCTACTGGGAGGAGGAGGGGGAAGAGGAATCTCAGAGTTCTTCTACTGGGAGGAGGAGGGGGAAGAGGAATCTCAGAGTCCTTCTACTGGGAGGAGGAGGGGGAGGAGGAATCTCAGAGTCCTTCTACTGGGAGGAGGAGGGGGAAGAGGAATCTCAGAGTCCTTCTACTGGGAGGAGGAGGGGGAAGAGGAATCTCAGAGTTCTTCTACTGGGAGGAGGAGGGGAAGAGGAATCTCAGAGTCCTTCTACTGGGAGGAGGAGGGGGAGGAGGAATCTCAGAGTCCTTCTACTGGGAGGAGGAGGGGGAAGAGGAATCTCAGAGTCCTTCTACTGGGAGGAGGAGGGGGAGGAGGAATCTCAGAGTCCTTCTACTGGGAGGAGGAGGGGGAAGAGGAATCTCAGAGTCCTTCTACTGGGAGGAGGAGGGGGAAGAGGAATCTCAGAGTCCTTCTACTGGGAGGAGGAGGGGGAGGAGGAATCTCAGAGTCCTTCTACTGGGAGGAGGAGGGGGAGGAGGAATCTCAGAGTCCTTCTACTGGGAGGAGGAGGGGGAGGAGGAATCTCAGAGTCCTTCTACTGGGAGGAGGAGGGCAAAGAGGAATCTCAGAGCCCTTCTACTGGGAGGAGGAGGGGAAGAGGAATCTCAGAGTCCTTCTACTGGGAGGAGGAGGGGAAGAGGAATCTCAGAGTCCTTCTACTGGGAGGAAGGTGAAGAGGAATCTCAGAGTCCTTCTACTGGGAGGAGGAGGGCAAAGAGGAATCTCAGAGTCCTTCTACTGGGAGGAGGAGGGGGAAGAGGAATCTCAGAGTCCTTCTACTGGGAGGAGGAGGGGGAGGAGGAATCTCAGAGCCCTTCTACTGGGAGGAGGAGGGGAAGAGGAATCTCAGAGTCCTTCTACTGGGAGGAGGAGGGGAAGAGGAATCTCAGAGTCCTTCTACTGGGAGGAAGGTGAAGAGGAATCTCAGAGTCCTTCTACTGGGAGGAGGAAGGTGAAGAGGAATCTCAGAGTCCTTCTACTGGGAGGAGGAGGGCAAAGAGGAATCTCAGAGTCCTTCTACTGGGAGGAGGAGGGGGAAGAGGAATCTCAGAGTCCTTCTACTGGGAGGAGGAGGGGGAGGAGGAATCTCAGAGTCCTTCTACTGGGAGGAGGAGGGGGAAGAGGAATCTCAGAGTCCTTCTACTGGGAGGAGGAGGGGGAAGAGGAATCTCAGAGTCCTTCTACTGGGAGGAGGAGGGGGAGGAGGAATCTCAGAGTCCTTCTACTGGGAGGAGGAGGGGGAGGAGGAATCTCAGAGTCCTTCTACTGGGAGGAGGAGGGGGAGGAGGAATCTCAGAGTCCTTCTACTGGGAGGAGGAGGGGGAGGAGGAATCTCAGAGTCCTTCTACTGGGAGGAGGAGGGGGAGGAGGAATCTCAGAGTCCTTCTACTGGGAGGAGGAGGGCAAAGAGGAATCTCAGAGCCCTTCTACTGGGAGGAGGAGGGGAAGAGGAATCTCAGAGTCCTTCTACTGGGAGGAGGAGGGGAAGAGGAATCTCAGAGTCCTTCTGCTGGGAGGAAGGTGAAGAGGAATCTCAGAGTCCTTCTACTGGGAGGAGGAAGGTGAAGAGGAATCTCAGAGTCCTTCTACTGGGAGGAGGAAGGTGAAGAGGAATCTCAGAGTCCTTCTACTGGGAGGAGGAGGGGAAGAGGAATCTCAGAGTCCTTCTACTGGGAGGAGGAGGGCGAAGAGGAATCTCAGAGCCCTTCTACTGGGAGGAGGAGGGGAAGAGGAATCTCAGAGTCCTTCTACTGGGAGGAGGAGGGGAAGAGGAATCTCAGAGTCCTTCTACTGGGAGGAGGATGGGAAGAGGAATCTCAGAGTCCTTCTACTGGGACGAAGGTGAAGAGGAATCTCAGAGTCCTTCTACTGGGAGGAGGAGGGGAAGAGGAATCTCAGAGTCCTTCTACTGGGAGGAGGAGGGGAAGAGGAATCTCAGAGTCCTTCTACTGGGAGAAGGAGGGGAAGAGGAATCTCAGAGTCCTTCTACTGGGAGGAAGGTGAAGAGGAATCTCAGAGTCCTTCTACTGGGAGGAGGAGGGGAAGAGGAATCTCAGAGTCCTTCTACTGGGAGGAGGGCGAAGAGGAATCTCAGAGCCCTTCTACTGGGAGGAGGAGGGGGAAGAGGAAGCTCAGAGTCCTTCTACTGGGAGGAGGAGGGGAAGAGGAATCTCAGAGTCCTTCTACTGGGAGGAGGAGGGGGAAGAGGAATCTCAGAGTCCTTCTACTGGGAGGAGGAGGGCGAAGAGGAATCTCAGAGCCCTTCTACTGGGAGGAGGAGGGCGAAGAGGAATCTCAGAGCCCTCTACTGGGAGGAGGAGGGGGAAGAGGAATCTCAGAGTCCTTCTACTGGGAGGAGGAGGGGAAGAGGAATCTCAGAGTCCTTCTACTGGGAGGAGGAGGGGGAAGAGGAATCTCAGAGCCCTTCTACTGGGAGGAGGAGGGGGAAGAGGAATCTCAGAGTCCTTCTACTGGGAGGACGAGGGGAAGAGGAGCATAAAGGTGCATTCTGCCAATCTATAGGTAGAGGGCAGCACTGGAATACAGTCAGTCACATGGTAGAACTGTCCCCACCCCCATGCTGGACTCACTGGTGCGCCGGGGAGCCGATGATGACTCTGTGGATGAGAACGCCATGAGAGACGTCAGGAAAAGTCGGGTCCCGGAACTTCATGTCAGCCAGAATCCTACACAGAAAAATGAAAGTCTCATTAGAACCGCCCAGCAAGAAGAGCCCGCCCCTAAATGACATCATCAACCCCGACAGCAATAAAGAAGACCCCACCATGTGACCAAACGGGGAGGGAACAAAGGGGAATATGGGCGGGACAATCCCTCTGATAGCAGAGACCCCACCACGTGACCAGAAGGGGGGAGGGGACATGGGGGGAGGGGGAGGGGCATGGCAGAATGTAGTATATGGTATTGTAGATCTCAGTCATGTGACCTCCCATCATACCTCTGGGTGAGTGTCAGCATTGTGATCCCGATGTACCTCTGCTGCACCTCCGACTTCTTGAACCAAGAACCTGCAGAAGACACCACAGTCACATGACTACAACCTGACTCCACCCCCTCCCTCCCCCATCCACCAAGATATGCTCACACCCCTCCCCCTGGGATCTATACTCCACCCCCTCCCTCCCCCATCCACCAAGATATGCTCACACCCCTCCCCCTGGGATCTATACTCCACCCCCTCCCTCCCCCATCCACCAAGATATGCTCACACCCCTCCCCCTGGGATCTATACTCCACCCCCTCCCTCCCCCATCCACCAAGATATGCTCACACCCCTCCCCCTGGATCTAAACTCCACCCCCTCCCTCCCCCATCCACAAAGATATGCTCACACCCCTCCCCCTGGGATCTATACTCCACCCCCTCCCTCGCCCACCCACCAAGATATGCTCACACCCCTCCCCCTGGATCTAAACTCCACCCCCCTCATTTATGAGGGTATATTCACACCCCCCCTCCAGGATTTATTTGTCGCTCCCCATCCCCCCAGGATATAATTACCGTTCCCTCCCACCTACTACTCCCCAGGATATATACTTTAACCCCCTATATAAAATAATATATTCACATCCCTCCCCCAGGATCTATACTAATCCCCCCCCCCATCTAATCTACCAGGACCTATTCTCACCCCTCCCCCAGGATCTATACTCCGATATATTCCTCCCCCTCCCCCAGGATCTATACTCCGATATATTCCTCCCCCTCCCCCAGGATCTATACTACTCCCCCCCCCATCTAATCTACCAGGACCTATTCTCACCCCTCCCCAGGATCTATACTCCGATATATTCCTCCCCTTCCCCCAGGATCTATACTCCGATATATTCCTCCCCCTCCCCCAGGATCTATACTCCGATATATTCCTCCCCCTCCCCCAGGATCTATACTCCGATATATTCCTCCCCCTCCCCCAGGATCTATACTCCGATATATTCCTCCCCCTCCCCCAGGATCTATACTCCGGCCCCTCATCTACCACAATATATTCCTACCCCTCTCCCAAGATTTAGACTCCACCCCCCAGGATCTATTCTCACCCCCCCCCCCATATAGTGACCTCTGCACTCAGTGGAGGCGGAGAATATCGGACACACCCAGGTGATGCCCCTCCCCCTCCTTACTCTGATTCTTCTTGTCTTCCTGTTGGAGGAAATCCCGCACTCGGTCGGAGGGAATGGCGAAGGAAATTCCGGCTGTCACCTTCAGGGTGTTTATCCCAATCACCTCGCCATCCTGAGACACAGAGAACAGTCCGAGTACAGGAGGGGGGAGAGGAGGAGTCCGACTGGCTGCCACAGGAGGGGGGGAGGAGTCCGACTGGCTGCACATGAAGGGGGGGAGGAGTCCGGTTGGCTGCTACAGGAGGGGGGAGAGGAGTCCGACTGGCAGCCACAGGAGGGGGGGGAGGAGGAGTCCGACTGGCTGCCACAGGAGGGGGGGGAGGAGGAGTCCGACTGGCTGCCACAGGAGGGGGGGGGAGGAGGAGTCCGACTGGCTGCCACAGGAGGGGGGGGGGGGGGGGGAGTCCGACTGGCTGCCACAGGAGGGGGGGAGGAGGAGTCCGACTGGCTGCCACAGGAAAGGGGGGGGGGTTCGACTGGCTGCCACAGGAGGGGGGAGAGGAGGAGTCCGACTGGCTGCCATAGGAGGGGGGAGAGGAGGAGGCCGATTGGCTGCCACCGGAGGGGGGAGAGGAGGAGTCCGACTGGCTGCCACAGGAGGGGGGAGAGGAGGAGTCCAACTGGCTGCCATAGGAGGGGGGAGAGGAGGAGTCCGACTGGCTGCCACCGGAGGGGGGAGAGGAGGAGTCCGACTGGCTGCCACAGGAGGGGGGAGAGGAGGAGTCCAACTGGCTGCCACTGCCACAGGAGGGGGGAAGAGGAGGAGTCCAACTGGCTGCCACAGGAGGGGGGAGAGGAGGAGTCCAACTGGCTGCCACTGCCACAGGAGGGGGGAAGAGGAGGAGTCCAACTGGCTGCCACCGGAGGGGGGAGAGGAGGAGTCCGACTGGCTGCCACCGGAGGGGGGAGAGGAGGAGTCCGACTGGCTGCCACAGGAGGGGGGAGAGGAGGAGTCCAACTGGCTGCCACTGCCACAGGAGGGGGGAAGAGGAGGAGTCCAACTGGCTGCCACAGGAGGGGGGAGAGGAGGAGTCCGACTGGCTGCCATAGGAGGGGGGAGAGGAGGAGGCCGATTGGCTGCCACCGGAGGGGGGAGAGGAGGAGTCCGACTGGCTGCCACCGGAGGGGGGAGAGGAGGAGTCCGACTGGCTGCCACCGGAGGGGGGAAGAGGAGGAGTCCAACTGGCTGCCACAGGAGGGGGGAGAGGAGGAGTCCGACTGGCTGCCACCGGAGGGGGGAGAGGAGGAGTCCAACTGGCTGCCACTGCCACAGGAGGGGGGAAGAGGAGGAGTCCAACTGGCTGCCACAGGAGGGGGGAGAGGAGGAGTCCGACTGGCTGCCACCGGAGGGGGGAGTGGAGGAGTCCGACTGGCTGCCACAGGAGGGGGGAGTGGAGGAGTCCGACTGGCTGCCACAGGAGGGGGGAGAGGAGGAGGCCGACTGGCTGCCACAGGAGGGGGGAGAGGAGTCCAACTGGCTGCCATCGGAGGGGGGGGGAGGAGTCCGACTGGCTGCCACAGGAGGGGGGAGAGGAGGAGGCCGACTGGCTGCCACAGGAGGGGGGGGGGAGGAGTCCGACTGGCTGCCACAGGAGGGGGGGGAGGAGTCCGACTGGCTGCCACAGGAGGGGGGGGAGGAGTCCGACTGGCTGCCACTGCCACAGGAGGGGGGAGAGGAGGAGTCCGACTGGCTGCCACAGGAGGGGGGCAGGAGGAGTCCAACTGGCTGCCACTGCCACAGGAGGGGGGAAGAGGAGGAGTCCGACTGGCTGCCACAGGAGGGGGGGAGGAGTTCGACTGGCTGCCACAGGAGGGGGGAGAGGAGGAGTCCGACTGGCTGCCACCGGAGGGGGGGGGGAGGAGTCCGACTGGCTGCCACAGTAGGGGGGGGCAGGAGGAGTCCAACTGGCTGCCACTGCCACAGGAGGGGGGAAGAGGAGGAGTCCGACTGGCTGCCACAGGAGGGGGGGAGGAGTTTGACTGGCTGCCACAGGAGGGGGGAGAGGAGGAGTCCGACTGGCTGCCACCAGAGGGGGGGGAGGAGTCCGACTGGCTGCCACAGTAGGGGGGGGGCAGGAGGAGTCCAACTGGCTGCCACTGCCACAGGAGGGGGGAAGAGGAGGAGTCCGACTGGCTGCCACAGGAGGGGGGGAGGAGTTTGACTGGCTGCCACAGGAGGGGGGAGAGGAGGGGTCCGACTGGCTGCCACCGGAGGGGGGGGGGGGAGGAGTCCGACTGGCTGCCACAGTAGGGGGGGGCAGGAGGAGTCCAACTGGCTGCCACTGCCACAGGAGGGGGGAAGAGGAGGAGTCCGACTGGCTGCCACAGGAGGGGGGGAGGAGTTTGACTGGCTGCCACAGGAGGGGGGAGAGGAGGGGTCCGACTGGCTGCCACCGGAGGGGGGGGAGGAGTCCGACTGGCTGCCACAGGAGGGGGCGCCTATTGGCTGTCACAAGTGCAGGTAATTCATATATGGGGGGATTGTGATGAGTGTAGTATACAGGGGGGTATGAAGAGTATAATATAAATAGAGGTGGGGGAGGGGGGAATAAGTGGGGGGAGGGGTAATACGAGGGGTATACACTAGGTAGGTACTCACCAGGTTGACCAGCGGGCCTCCAGAATTACCGACCTGGACGGGGACAGAAGTACAAAAAGGTGTCACACAACAGAAGCTCCGCCTTCATCTGATCACATGACTTACTCCTTTCTGGCATCCAATCTGGTTTGGATATTTTGGAAAAGTGCGGGAGAGGAGTCCTTCTAGGGTCACCAAATACGGAGCTTGTACACAGGAGCCAATCACAGCTCTCAGCAGAGCACAGAGGGAGGGGCAGAGATAAATTAGGTTGGATTGGTTGTAGGGGTGATGATGACCTCACTCCTGATATAAAAATGGTCGGGGGAATGAGGAGGACCGAGGAGGACTCCCACCTACGATGACATCACTCACGTCTATGATGGCGTCGGTCTGGATGTATAATGATGATGTCATCACTCACGTCTATGATGGCGTCGGTCTGGATGTATGATGATGATGTCATCACTCACGTCTATGATGAGTCGGTCTGGATGTATAATGATGATGTCATCACTCACGTCTATGATGAGTCGGTCTGGATGTATGATGATGATGTCATCACTCACGTCTATGATGAGTCGGTCTGGATGTAGAATGATGATGTCATCACTCACGTCTATGATGAGTCGGTCTGGATGTATAATGATGATGTCATCACTCACGTCTATGATGGAGTCGGTCTGGATGTATAATGATGATGTCATCACTCACGTCTATGATGAGTCGGTCTGGATGTATAATGATGATGTCATCACTCACGTCTATGATGGAGTCGGTCTGGATGTATAATGATGATGTCATCACTCACATCTATGATGAGTCGGTCTGGATGTATAATGATGATGTCATCACTCACGTCTATGATGGAGTCGGTCTGGATGTATAATGATGATGTCATCACTCACGTCTATGATGGAGTCGGTCTGGATGTATAATGATGATGTCATCACTCACATCTATGATGGCGTCGGTCTGGATGTATAATGATGATGTCATCACTCACGTCTATGATGAGTCGGTCTGGATGTATAATGATGATGTCATCACTCACGTCTATGATGAGTCGGTCTGGATGTATAATGATGATGTCATCACTCACGTCTATGATGGCGTCGGTCTGGATGTATAATGATGATGTCATCACTCACGTCTATGATGGAGTCGGTCTGGATGTATAATGATGATGTCATC
Source organism: Pelophylax lessonae (assembly GCF_965119305.1). Taxonomy (NCBI): domain Eukaryota; kingdom Metazoa; phylum Chordata; class Amphibia; order Anura; family Ranidae; genus Pelophylax; species Pelophylax lessonae. The sequence goes on along the minus strand of NW_028119241.1, from coordinate 6,439 downwards.
ACTCACATCTATGATGAGTCGGTCTGTATGTATAATGATGATGTCATCACTCACGTCTATGATGGAGTCGGTCTGGATGTAGAATGATGATGTCATCACTCACGTCTATGATGGCGTCGGTCTGGATGTATAATGATGATGTCATCACTCACGTCTATGATGGCGTCGGTCTGGATGTATAATGATGATGTCATCACTCACGTCTATGATGGCGTCGGTCTGGATGTATAATGATGATGTCATCACTCACGTCTATGATGAGTCGGTCTGGATGTATAATGATGATGTCATCACTCACGTCTATGATGAGTCGGTCTGGATGTATGATGATGATGTCATCACTCACGTCTATGATGAGTCGGTCTGGATGTATAATGATGATGTCATCACTCACGTCTATGATGGCGTCGGTCTGGATGTATAATGATGATGTCATCACTCACGTCTATGATGAGTCGGTCTGGATGTATAATGATGATGTCATCACTCACGTCTATGATGGCGTCGGTCTGGATGTATGATGATGATGTCATCACTCACGTCTATGATGGCGTCGGTCTGGATGTATAATGATGATGTCATCACTCACGTCTATGATGGCGTCGGTCTGGATGTATAATGATGATGTCATCACTCACGTCTATGATGGCGTCGGTCTGGATGTAGAATGATGATGTCATCACTCACGTCTATGATGAGTCGGTCTGGATGTATGATGATGATGTCATCACTCACATCTATGATGAGTCGGTCTGGATGTATAATGATGATGTCATCACTCACATCTATGATGGCGTCGGTCTGGATGTATAATGATGATGTCATCACTCACGTCTATGATGAGTCGGTCTGGATGTATAATGATGATGTCATCACTCACATCTATGATGGCGTCGGTCTGGATGTATAATGATGATGTCATCACTCACGTCTATGATGAGTCGGTCTGGATGTATAATGATGATGTCATCACTCACGTCTATGATGGCGTCGGTCTGGATGTATGATGATGATGTCATCACTCACGTCTATGATGGCGTCGGTCTGGATGTATAATGATGATGTCATCACTCACGTCTATGATGGCGTCGGTCTGGATGTATAAGGATGATGTCATCACTCACGTCTATGATGGCGTCGGTCTGGATGTAGAATGATGATGTCATCACTCACGTCTATGTTGGCGTCGGTCTGGATGTATAATGATGATGTCATCACTCACGTCTATGATGAGTCGGTCTGGATGTATAATGATGATGTCATCACTCACGTCTATGATGAGTCGGTCTGGATGTATAATGATGATGTCATCACTCACATCTATGATGAGTCGGTCTGGATGTATAATGATGATGTCATCACTCACGTCTATGATGGCGTCGGTCTGGATGTATAATGATGATGTCATCACTCACGTCTATGATGAGTCGGTCTGGATGTATAATGATGATGTCATCACTCACGTCTATGATGGCGTCGGTCTGGATGTATAATGATGATGTCATCACTCACGTCTATGATGAGTCGGTCTGGATGTATAATGATGATGTCATCACTCACGTCTATGATGGAGTCGGTCTGGATGTATAATGATGATGTCATCACTCACGTCTATGATGAGTCGGTCTGGATGTATGATGATGAGGTCATCACTCACGTCTATGATGGAGTCGGTCTGGATGTATAATGATGATGTCATCACTCACGTCTATGATGGAGTCGGTCTGGATGTATAATGATGATGTCATCACTCACATCTATGATGGAGTCGGTCTGGATGTATAATGATGATGTCATCACTTACGTCTATGATGAGTAGGTCTGGATGTAGGATGATGATGTCATCACTCACGTCTATGATGAGTCGGTCTGGATGTATGATGATGATGTCATCACTCACGTCTATGATGAGTCGGTCTGGATGTATAATGATGATGTCATCACTCACGTCTATGATGGAGTCGGTCTGGATGTATAATGATGATGTCATCACTCACGTCTATGATGGAGTCGGTCTGGATGTATAATGATGATGTCATCACTCACGTCTATGATGAGTCGGTCTGGATGTATAATGATGATGTCATCACTCACGTCTATGATGGCGTCGGTCTGGATGTATAATGATGATGTCATCACTCACGTCTATGATGAGTCGGTCTGGATGTATAATGATGATGTCATCACTCACGTCTATGATGGCGTCGGTCTGGATGTATAATGATGATGTCATCACTCACGTCTATGATGGCGTCGGTCTGGATGTATAATGATGATGTCATCACTCACGTCTATGATGGCGTCGGTCTGGATGTATAATGATGATGTCATCACTCACGTCTATGATGGCGTCGGTCTGGATGTATAATGATGATGTCATCACTCACGTCTATGATGAGTCGGTCTGGATGTATAATGATGATGTCATCACTCACGTCTATGATGAGTCGGTCTGGATGTATAATGATGATGTCATCACTCACGTCTATGATGGAGTCGGTCTGGATGTATAATGATGATGTCATCACTCACGTCTATGATGGAGTCGGTCTGGATGTATAATGATGATGTCATCACTCACGTCTATGATGAGTCGGTCTGGATGTATAATGATGATGTCATCACTCACGTCTATGATGAGTCGGTCTGGATGTATAATGATGATGTCATCACTCACATCTATGATGGCGTCGGTCTGGATGTATAATGATGATGTCATCACTCACGTCTATGATGAGTCGGTCTGGATGTATAATGATGATGTCATCACTCACATCTATGATGAGTCGGTCTGGATGTATAATGATGATGTCATCACTCACGTCTATGATGAGTCGGTCTGGATGTATGATGATGATGTCATCACTCACGTCTATGATGGCGTCGGTCTGGATGTATAATGATGATGTCATCACTCACGTCTATGATGGCGTCGGTCTGGATGTAGAATGATGATGTCATCACTCACGTCTATGATGAGTCGGTCTGGATGTATAATGATGATGTCATCACTCACGTCTATGATGGCGTCGGTCTGGATGTAGAATGATGATGTCATCACTCACGTCTATGATGAGTCGGTCTGGATGTATAATGATGATGTCATCACTCACGTCTATGATGGCGTCGGTCTGGATGTAGAATGATGATGTCATCACTCACGTCTATGATGGCGTCGGTCTGGATGTATAATGATGATGTCATCACTCACGTCTATGATGAGTCGGTCTGGATGTATAATGATGATGTCATCACTCACGTCTATGATGGAGTCGGTCTGGATGTATAATGATGATGTCATCACTCACGTCTATGATGGAGTCGGTCTGGATGTATAATGATGATGTCATCACTCACGTCTATGATGGCGTCGGTCTGGATGTATAATGATGATGTCATCACTCACGTCTATGATGGCGTCGGTCTGGATGTATAATGATGATGTCATCACTCACGTCTATGATGAGTCGGTCTGGATGTATAATGATGATGTCATCACTCACGTCTATGATGGCGTCGGTCTGGATGTATGATGATGATGTCATCACTCACGTCTATGATGGAGTCGGTCTGGATGTATAATGATGATGTCATCACTCACGTCTATGATGGCGTCGGTCTGGATGTAGTCCATGTCTTTGTTGGAAAGGCCGAGTTCCCGGCTCCCTCGTTGCACCGTGCTGACGATTCCGGAGGTGATTGTATTGCGGAGGAGGTGCGGCGCTCCCATGGCGACGACGAATTCTCCTTGGCGGACATCGGAGGAGTGGCCCAGCGGAAGGGTGGGGAGAGGAGTCTGCAGAGAAGAGGTGTCAGTCTGTTGTACTTACAGGCAGGACGCAGGCGGGAGGTCAGTCCACCTACCTTGGATGTAATCTTGATGGTGGCGATGTCCTGGACGGGGTCAAAGCCTCGGACGACGGCCTCATAAACCTCCCCATTCTGCAGCTTCACTCGCACGCTTCTCTTATTGGCCACCACATGGGCATTGGTGACAATCAGACCGTCCGACGTTACCAGGAACCCCGAACCGCTGGAGAGGACCGCCTCCCGACCTGTGAATGGGTGACTGAGGAGAGAGGGAGGAACATGTCACCCCCCCCGGACTGACTACCATCCCCCCACCATCACCAGTCACATCCATAGATAGGGGGGGTCAGGAGGATGATGGGAGATATACTACATAGAAGGCTGAATGGGGGGGAGGTCAGATGTCAGGTGATGGAGGAGGGGGGGTCAGGTGGGAGGAGTCAGAGGGATGTATGGGGGGGTGTCAGGTGGGAGGAGTCAGTGGGATGTATGGGGAGTATCAGGGGGAGGAGTCAGTGTGATGTGGGGGTGTCAGGTGGGAGGAGTTAGTGTAATGTATGGGGGTTGTCAGGTGGGAGGAGTCAGTGTGATGTATGGGTGGGGTGTCAGGTGGGAGGAGACAGTGGGATGTATGGGGGGTGTCAGGTGGGAGGAGACAGTGGGATGTATGGGGGGTGTCAGGTGGGAGGAGACAGTGGGATGTATGGGGGGTGTCAGGTGGGAGGAGTCAGTGTGATGTATAGGGGGTGTGTCAGGTGGGAGGAGTCAATGTTTAGGGGCCCCGCACTCACCATCCCAGGATCTCGATGTTGACCACGGCGGGGGAGGAGTCAGTGCAATGTATGGGCGGTGTCAGGTGGGAGGAGTCAGTGGGATGTATGGGGAGTATCAGGGGGAGGAGTCAGTGTGATGTGGGGGTGTCAGGTGGGAGGAGTTAGTGTAATGTATGGGGGTTGTCAGGTGGGAGGAGACAGTGGGATGTATGGGGGGTGTCAGGTGGGAGGAGACAGTGGGATGTATGGGGGGTGTCAGGTGGGAGGAGACAGTGGGATGTATGGGGGGTGTCAGGTGGGAGGAGTCAGTGTGATGTATAGGGGGTGTGTCAGGTGGGAGGAGTCAATGTTTAGGGGCCCCGCACTCACCATCCCAGGATCTCGATGTTGACCACGGCGGGGGAGGAGTCAGTGCAATGTATGGGCGGTGTCAGGTGGGAGGAGTCAGTGTGATGTATGGGGGGTGTCAGGTGGGAGGAGTCAGTGTGTCAGGTGGGAGGAGTCAGTGTAATTATAGGGTGTGTCAGGTGGGAGGAGTCAGTGTTTAGGGGGGCCCCGCACTCACCGTCCCAGGGTCTCAATGTTGACCATGGCGGGGGGAGGAGTCAGTGGGATGTATAGGGTTGTGTCAGGTGGGAGGAGTCAGTGTTTAGGGGAGGAGTCTCACCGTCCCAGGATCTCGATGTTGACCACAGCGGGGGAGGAGTCAGTGGGATGTATAGGGGGTGTCAGGTGGGAGGAGTCAGTGTTTAGGGGGAGGAGTCTCACCGTCCCAGGATCTCGATGTTGACCACAGCGGGGGAGGAGTCAGTGGGATGTATAGGGGGTGTCAGGTGGGAGGAGTCAGTGTTTAGGGGGAGGAGTCTCACCGTCCCAGGATCTCGATGTTGACCACAGCGGGGGAGGAGTCAGTGGGATGTATAGGGGGTGTCAGGTGGGAGGAGTCAGTGGGGTGTCAGGTGGGAGGAGTCAGTGTTTAGGGGGAGGAGTCTCACCGTACCAGGATCTCGATGTTGACCACAGCGGGGGAGGAGTCAGTAGGGTGTCAGGTGGGAGGAGTCAGTGTTTAGGGGAGGAGTCTCACCGTCCCAGGATCTCGATGTTGACCACAGTGGGGGAGGAGTCAGTGGGATGTATAGAGGGGTGTCAGGTGGGAGGAGTCAGTGTTTAGGGGAGGAGTCTCACCGTCCCAGGATCTTGATGTTGACCACAGTGGGGGAGGAGTCAGTGGGATGTATAGGGGGGTGTCAGGTGGGAGGAGTCAGTGGGGTGTCAGTGTTTAGGGGGAGGAGTCTCACCGTCCCAGGATCTCGATGTTGACCACAGCGGGGGAGGTTTTGTCGGCGACATCAGCGATGAAGTTGAATCGATGGCGGGGGCTGGGGGGGCCCCCTGGGGGAGGGGTGTCCGCTGGTTTGGCTGCTTCTACTGTTGGGGCCCCCAGGAGCCAAACCCCCAACCACACTCCGGCCCCCAGGAGCGCCCCGAGATACACAGAACCCCCAAACCCCCCGGAGTGCTGAGGGGGGACCCCAATTACTGGGGGCCCCTGAGAGCCCCGATACCCCCCCGCCCCTGAGTGCAGACAGCGGACCCCAACTACCAGGGGCCCCCGGGGGTACAGCCTGACATCCAGGGGCCCCTGACTGCCCTGACACACCCCCGACCACAGGGGCCCCCAGTACAGGAGACCTCGGGGACCCGACTCTGCGGAGGAAAGGCTCCGCCCCCGGGCCCCTGAAACACCCCAACACCACCTCAGGGGCCCCCGAACTCCCCACCCTGCTCTGTACATGGAGGCCGCCATCTTGTCCGCCACGTCATCAAATCCAACTTTATTATTCCGAACAGAGCGG
>NW_028119242.1:0-25133 GCF_965119305.1 Pelophylax lessonae | reverse complement strand
AGAAAATACGGGCAGTACTGCATAAGAAAAGAGGTATTGAAAATATAATAATCATTTTAGAAATAAGGGGGAGGGGGGAGGGGGGGGGAGACTCTTGGCCTCTTCCGGCTACTCCCCCATTTAGGTAGACACACAAGTGGCACCCAAAGTTCCGTGTGTATAAAGGATAGAATTCCTTCCCGTGGAAGGGACCAGGAGAGTGGGAAATATCAGTCCAGACTCCTCTGGGAACTAATCTGGGATAGGGGGGGGGGGGGGAGGGGGTTGTAGAGTGTAAAGAGGGGGGGGGGTTGTGTGGGGTTTTTTTTTTCTTTTTCCCAGAGATGGAGGATATAAAACTCATTTCCCTTAATGTGAAAGGATTAAATATTCCTGAGAAGAGGCGGATTTTATTAAGTGAATTAAAACGAGTAAAAACTAATGTTGCATTCATCCAAGAAACTCACTTTAAAACAGATAAATTACAATATCTTAACAACAGAGTCTTTCCTTTTGTTTACCATTCAACCAATTTACAAACTAAGTCACGTTGAGTGTCGATACTTATAGCTAATAATGTCCCTTGGACTTATCAAGAAAGTGTAAGTGACATTAACGGTAGATTTCTATTCTTAAACAGGGCCGGCGCTCCCGCTAGGCAAACTAGGCAGCGGCCTAGGGCGCACTGCCTCCTAGGGGCGCACTGCCGCTGACTCAGATTGTGTCACTTACTCTTCAGTGACCCATTGCACCATCTGGAATGAATGGATCATCCTCATCCAGACCGGACCGCATCTGATCTGTATTTGTATTGTAAATGTATTGTCTCCCTCTAATATTGTAAAGCGCTACGTAAACCGCTGGCACTATAGAAATCCTGAATAATAATAATAATAATAATAGTTTAAAAAAAAAACAATAAAAATGACATAAATCTTTCCCGTAGTTAGTAAACGCAATAACTTTTGCGCAAACCCTATCAAAATATGCTTATTGCGATATTTTTCACCAAAAATATGTAGCGGAAAACAAATTGGCCTAAAATGTAAAAAAAATTAGATTTTTAAATTTTTTCAAAATTGTCGCTCTTTTTTTGTTTATAGCGCAAAAAGTAAAAATCGCACGACCGTGCAATTGTCCATTAAAGTCACACAGTGCCGAATCGCAAAATAGGCCCTGGTCTTTGAGCAGACAAATCCTCCGGGCTTAAGTGGTTAATTTAATTTAAAAAAAAAATATGTATATTTTTATTAAAATACCAAAGAAAGAACAAAAATGACAATTAATTTAATTAACCACTTACCGCAAAGGGACGTAGATCTACGTCGGTAGATCTACGTCCAAAGTGTAGTGGAGGGGTCTAGGGTCTTTTAGACCCTCGATCCCTCCATAAAGTGTACCTGTCACTACATATTGGTGTCACAAGGGATGTTTACATTGCTTGTGACAACAATAAAAGTGATCAGATTCTTTTTTTTTTTTTTAAACTGTAATAAAGTTAAAAAAAAAACATAAATAAATGGGGAAAAAAAAATTTAGCCGCCCCCCGTCACCGTTAGCTCGCGCACAGAAAATAACGTATACGGAAGTCGAGCCGCGAATGAAATCCCTGTTCAAACAACACATGTGAGGCATCACCGCGATTGCCAGAGCGTGGGCAATAATTTAAAAAATAGAGCTACACTCTATCTCTAAACTGGTAACCGTTAAAAAAATTTAAAGCGTCACATATTGAGATCTCTATTGACCGTAGTTTGTGGCCATCCCACGGGGGGGCGCAATTTTAAACCGTAACATGTTGGGTATCTATTTACTCGGCGTGACATCATCTTTCACAATATACAAAAAAATATGGGCTAACTTTACTGTTTAGTATTTTTTAAATGCAGTGAAATGTGATTTTTCAAAATTTTTCCAAAAAAATGGCGTTTTAAAGAACGCTGCGCAAATACCGCGTGACAAAAAATATTGCAATGACCGACATTTTATTCTCCAGAGTCTTTGCTAAAAAAATATATATAATGTTTGGGGGTTCTAAGTAGTTTTCTAGGATAAAAAACTGGTTTTAACTTGTGAACAAAGTACTCAAAATGGTCATAGCTAAGTACAATGTCTTTTCACTTTGCAGATCATGGTAAGAAAAGATAAGAGGACGTTTTATACCAGATATAAGTGCATTAGTATGATGGTCCTATGGTAAGGCAACGATTTACCAACTAGGACGTCCCAGGTTCAAATCCTGGCTAATGCAAGTCATTTTATATTTTTTTTTTTTTTTTTTTTTTATCAAGTTCCAGATAGCAGTTTGTAGCTGATAAATGTAGAAGAAAAAGCCATCATTGAATCACACACAAATTGAATCACACACAAACAAGCCATGCCTACAGTAAAGTGTAAATGGGGCAGCAGCTATGATCATAGCTAAGTACAATTTTCTCCAGGAGAGGGAAGGTAAAACTGGAGGAAAGTTGTAAAATTGTAAATAAAGAAAATAATACCATATTGGAAAGAAAATACGGGCAGTACTGCATAAGAAAAGAGGTATTGAAAATATAATAATCATTTTAGAAATAAGGGGGAGGGGGGAGGGGGGGGGGGAGACTCTTGGCCTCTTCCGGCTACTCCCCCATTTAGGTAGACACACAAGTGGCACCCAAAGTTCCGTGTGTATAAAGGATAGAATTCCTTCCCGTGGAAGGGACCAGGAGAGTGGGAAATATCAGTCCAGACTCCTCTGGGAACTAATCTGGGATAGGGGGGGGGAGGGGGTTGTAGAGTGTAAAGAGGGGGGGGGGGGTTGTGTGGGGTTTTTTTTTTCTTTTTCCCAGAGATGGAGGATATAAAACTCATTTCCCTTAATGTGAAAGGATTAAATATTCCTGAGAAGAGGCGGATTTTATTAAGTGAATTAAAACGAGTAAAAACTAATGTTGCATTCATCCAAGAAACTCACTTTAAAACAGATAAATTACAATATCTTAACAACAGAGTCTTTCCTTTTGTTTACCATTCAACCAATTTACAAACTAAGTCACGTTGAGTGTCGATACTTATAGCTAATAATGTCCCTTGGACTTATCAAGAAAGTGTAAGTGACATTTACGGTAGATTTCTATTCTTAAACAGGGCCGGCGCTCCCGCTAGGCAAACTAGGCAGCGGCCTAGGGCGCACTGCCTCCTAGGGGCGCACTGCCGCTGACTCAGATTGTGTCACTTACTCTTCAGTGACCCATTGCACCATCTGGAATGAATGGATCATCCTCATCCAGACCGGACCGCATCTGATCTGTATTTGTATTGTAAATGTATTGTCTCCCTCTAATATTGTAAAGCGCTACGTAAACCGCTGGCACTATAGAAATCCTGAATAATAATAATAATAATAATAGTTTAAAAAAAAAACAATAAAAATGACATAAATCTTTCCCGTAGTTAGTAAACGCAATAACTTTTGCGCAAACCCTATCAAAATATGCTTATTGCGATATTTTTCACCAAAAATATGTAGCGGAAAACAAATTGGCCTAAAATGTAAAAAAAATTAGATTTTTAAATTTTTTCAAAATTGTCGCTCTTTTTTTGTTTATAGCGCAAAAAGTAAAAATCGCACGACCGTGCAATTGTCCATTAAAGTCACACAGTGCCGAATCGCAAAATAGGCCCTGGTCTTTGAGCAGACAAATCCTCCGGGCTTAAGTGGTTAATTTAATTTAAAAAAAAAATATGTATATTTTTATTAAAATACCAAAGAAAGAACAAAAATGACAATTAATTTAATTAACCACTTACCGCAAAGGGACGTAGATCTACGTCGGTAGATCTACGTCCAAAGTGTAGTGGAGGGGTCTAGGGTCTTTTAGACCCTCGATCCCTCCATAAAGTGTACCTGTCACTACATATTGGTGTCACAAGGGATGTTTACATTGCTTGTGACAACAATAAAAGTGATCAGATTCTTTTTTTTTTTTTTTAAACTGTAATAAAGTTAAAAAAAAAACATAAATAAATGGGGAAAAAAAAATTTAGCCGCCCCCCGTCACCGTTAGCTCGCGCACAGAAAATAACGTATACGGAAGTCGAGCCGCGAATGAAATCCCTGTTCAAACAACACATGTGAGGCATCGCCGCGATTGCCAGAGCGTGGGCAATAATTTAAAAAATAGAGCTACACTCTATCTCTAAACTGGTAACCGTTAAAAAAATTTAAAGCGTCACATATTGAGATCTCTATTGACCGTAGTTTGTCGCCATCCCACGGGGGGGCGCAATTTTAAACCGTAACATGTTGGGTATCTATTTACTCGGCGTGACATCATCTTTCACAATATACAAAAAAATATGGGCTAACTTTACTGTTTAGTATTTTTTAAATGCAGTGAAATGTGATTTTTCAAAATTTTTCCAAAAAAATGGCGTTTTAAAGAACGCTGCGCAAATACCGCGTGACAAAAAATATTGCAATGACCGACATTTTATTCTCCAGAGTCTTTGCTAAAAAAATATATATAATGTTTGGGGGTTCTAAGTAGTTTTCTAGGATAAAAAACTGGTTTTAACTTGTGAACAAAGTACTCAAAATGGTCATAGCTAAGTACAATGTCTTTTCACTTTGCAGATCATGGTAAGAAAAGATAAGAGGACGTTTTATACCAGATATAAGTGCATTAGTATGATGGTCCTATGGTAAGGCAACGATTTACCAACTAGGACGTCCCAGGTTCAAATCCTGGCTAATGCAAGTCATTTTATATATTTTTTTTTTTTTTTATCAAGTTCCAGATAGCAGTTTGTAGCTGATAAATGTAGAAGAAAAAGCCATCATTGAATCACACACAAATTGAATCACACACAAACAAGCCATGCCTACAGTAAAGTGTAAATGGGGCAGCAGCTATGATCATAGCTAAGTACAATTTTCTCCAGGAGAGGGAAGGTAAAACTGGAGGAAAGTTGTAAAATTGTAAATAAAGAAAATAATACCATATTGGAAAGAAAATACGGGCAGTACTGCATAAGAAAAGAGGTATTGAAAATATAATAATCATTTTAGAAATAAGGGGGAGGGGGGAGGGGGGGGGGACTCTTGGCCTCTTCCGGCTACTCCCCCATTTAGGTAGACACACAAGTGGCACCCAAAGTTCCGTGTGTATAAAGGATAGAATTCCTTCCCGTGGAAGGGACCAGGAGAGTGGGAAATATCAGTCCAGACTCCTCTGGGAACTAATCTGGGATAGGGGGGGGGGAGGGGGTTGTAGAGTGTAAAGAGGGGGGGGGGGTTGTGTGGGGTTTTTTTTTTCTTTTTCCCAGAGATGGAGGATATAAAACTCATTTCCCTTAATGTGAAAGGATTAAATATTCCTGAGAAGAGGCGGATTTTATTAAGTGAATTAAAACGAGTAAAAACTAATGTTGCATTCATCCAAGAAACTCACTTTAAAACAGATAAATTACAATATCTTAACAACAGAGTCTTTCCTTTTGTTTACCATTCAACCAATTTACAAACTAAGTCACGTTGAGTGTCGATACTTATAGCTAATAATGTCCCTTGGACTTATCAAGAAAGTGTAAGTGACATTAACGGTAGATTTCTATTCTTAAACAGGGCCGGCGCTCCCGCTAGGCAAACTAGGCAGCGGCCTAGGGCGCACTGCCTCCTAGGGGCGCACTGCCGCTGACTCAGATTGTGTCACTTACTCTTCAGTGACCCATTGCACCATCTGGAATGAATGGATCATCCTCATCCAGACCGGACCGCATCTGATCTGTATTTGTATTGTAAATGTATTGTCTCCCTCTAATATTGTAAAGCGCTACGTAAACCGCTGGCACTATAGAAATCCTGAATAATAATAATAATAATAATAGTTTAAAAAAAAAACAATAAAAATGACATAAATCTTTCCCGTAGTTAGTAAACGCAATAACTTTTGCGCAAACCCTATCAAAATATGCTTATTGCGATATTTTTCACCAAAAATATGTAGCGGAAAACAAATTGGCCTAAAATGTAAAAAAAATTAGATTTTTAAATTTTTTCAAAATTGTCGCTCTTTTTTTGTTTATAGCGCAAAAAGTAAAAATCGCACGACCGTGCAATTGTCCATTAAAGTCACACAGTGCCGAATCGCAAAATAGGCCCTGGTCTTTGAGCAGACAAATCCTCCGGGCTTAAGTGGTTAATTTAATTTAAAAAAAAATATGTATATTTTTATTAAAATACCAAAGAAAGAACAAAAATGACAATTAATTTAATTAACCACTTACCGCAAAGGGACGTAGATCTACGTCGGTAGATCTACGTCCAAAGTGTAGTGGAGGGGTCTAGGGTCTTTTAGACCCTCGATCCCTCCATAAAGTGTACCTGTCACTACATATTGGTGTCACAAGGGATGTTTACATTGCTTGTGACAACAATAAAAGTGATCAGATTCTTTTTTTTTTTTTTAAACTGTAATAAAGTTAAAAAAAAAACATAAATAAATGGGGAAAAAAAAATTTAGCCGCCCCCCGTCACCGTTAGCTCGCGCACAGAAAATAACGTATACGGAAGTCGAGCCGCGAATGAAATCCCTGTTCAAACAACACATGTGAGGCATCGCCGCGATTGCCAGAGCGTGGGCAATAATTTAAAAAATAGAGCTACACTCTATCTCTAAACTGGTAACCGTTAAAAAAATTTAAAGCGTCACATATTGAGATCTCTATTGACCGTAGTTTGTCGCCATCCCACGGGGGGGCGCAATTTTAAACCGTAACATGTTGGGTATCTATTTACTCGGCGTGACATCATCTTTCACAATATACAAAAAAATATGGGCTAACTTTACTGTTTAGTATTTTTTAAATGCAGTGAAATGTGATTTTTCAAAATTTTTCCAAAAAAATGGCGTTTTAAAGAACGCTGCGCAAATACCGCGTGACAAAAAATATTGCAATGACCGACATTTTATTCTCCAGAGTCTTTGCTAAAAAAATATATATAATGTTTGGGGGTTCTAAGTAGTTTTCTAGGATAAAAAACTGGTTTTAACTTGTGAACAAAGTACTCAAAATGGTCATAGCTAAGTACAATGTCTTTTCACTTTGCAGATCATGGTAAGAAAAGATAAGAGGACGTTTTATACCAGATATAAGTGCATTAGTATGATGGTCCTATGGTAAGGCAACGATTTACCAACTAGGACGTCCCAGGTTCAAATCCTGGCTAATGCAAGTCATTTTATATTTTTTTTTTTTTTTTATCAAGTTCCAGATAGCAGTTTGTAGCTGATAAATGTAGAAGAAAAAGCCATCATTGAATCACACACAAATTGAATCACACACAAACAAGCCATGCCTAAAGTAAAGTGTAAATGGGGCAGCAGCTATGATCATAGCTAAGTACAATTTTCTCCAGGAGAGGGAAGGTAAAACTGGAGGAAAGTTGTAAAATTGTAAATAAAGAAAATAATACCATATTGGAAAGAAAATACGGGCAGTACTGCATAAGAAAAGAGGTATTGAAAATATAATAATCATTTTAGAAATAAGGGGGAGGGGGGAGGGGGGGGGAGACTCTTGGCCTCTTCCGGCTACTCCCCCATTTAGGTAGACACACAAGTGGCACCCAAAGTTCCGTGTGTATAAAGGATAGAATTCCTTCCCGTGGAAGGGACCAGGAGAGTGGGAAATATCAGTCCAGACTCCTCTGGGAACTAATCTGGGATAGGGGGGGGGGGGAGGGGGTTGTAGAGTGTAAAGAGGGGGGGGGTTGTGTGGGGTTTTTTTTTTCTTTTTCCCAGAGATGGAGGATATAAAACTCATTTCCCTTAATGTGAAAGGATTAAATATTCCTGAGAAGAGGCGGATTTTATTAAGTGAATTAAAACGAGTAAAAACTAATGTTGCATTCATCCAAGAAACTCACTTTAAAACAGATAAATTACAATATCTTAACAACAGAGTCTTTCCTTTTGTTTACCATTCAACCAATTTACAAACTAAGTCACGTTGAGTGTCGATACTTATAGCTAATAATGTCCCTTGGACTTATCAAGAAAGTGTAAGTGACATTAACGGTAGATTTCTATTCTTAAACAGGGCCGGCGCTCCCGCTAGGCAAACTAGGCAGCGGCCTAGGGCGCACTGCCTCCTAGGGGCGCACTGCCGCTGACTCAGATTGTGTCACTTACTCTTCAGTGACCCATTGCACAATCTGGAATGAATGGATCATCCTCATCCAGACCGGACCGCATCTGATCTGTATTTGTATTGTAAATGTATTGTCTCCCTCTAATATTGTAAAGCGCTACGTAAACCGCTGGCACTATAGAAATCCTGAATAATAATAATAATAATAATAGTTTAAAAAAAAAACAATAAAAATGACATAAATCTTTCCCGTAGTTAGTAAACGCAATAACTTTTGCGCAAACCCTATCAAAATATGCTTATTGCGATATTTTTCACCAAAAATATGTAGCGGAAAACAAATTGGCCTAAAATGTAAAAAAAATTAGATTTTTAAATTTTTTCAAAATTGTCGCTCTTTTTTTGTTTATAGCGCAAAAAGTAAAAATCGCACGACCGTGCAATTGTCCATTAAAGTCACACAGTGCCGAATCGCAAAATAGGCCCTGGTCTTTGAGCAGACAAATCCTCCGGGCTTAAGTGGTTAATTTAATTTAAAAAAAAAATATGTATATTTTTATTAAAATACCAAAGAAAGAACAAAAATGACAATTAATTTAATTAACCACTTACCGCAAAGGGACGTAGATCTACGTCGGTAGATCTACGTCCAAAGTGTAGTGGAGGGGTCTAGGGTCTTTTAGACCCTCGATCCCTCCATAAAGTGTACCTGTCACTACATATTGGTGTCACAAGGGATGTTTACATTGCTTGTGACAACAATAAAAGTGATCAGATTCTTTTTTTTTTTTTTTAAACTGTAATAAAGTTAAAAAAAAAACATAAATAAATGGGGAAAAAAAAATTTAGCCGCCCCCCGTCACCGTTAGCTCGCGCACAGAAAATAACGTATACGGAAGTCGAGCCGCGAATGAAATCCCTGTTCAAACAACACATGTGAGGCATCGCCGCGATTGCCAGAGCGTGGGCAATAATTTAAAAAATAGAGCTACACTCTATCTCTAAACTGGTAACCGTTAAAAAAATTTAAAGCGTCACATATTGAGATCTCTATTGACCGTAGTTTGTCGCCATCCCACGGGGGGGCGCAATTTTAAACCGTAACATGTTGGGTATCTATTTACTCGGCGTGACATCATCTTTCACAATATACAAAAAAATATGGGCTAACTTTACTGTTTAGTATTTTTTAAATGCAGTGAAATGTGATTTTTCAAAATTTTTCCAAAAAAATGGCGTTTTAAAGAACGCTGCGCAAATACCGCGTGACAAAAAATATTGCAATGACCGACATTTTATTCTCCAGAGTCTTTGCTAAAAAAATATATATAATGTTTGGGGGTTCTAAGTAGTTTTCTAGGATAAAAAACTGGTTTTAACTTGTGAACAAAGTACTCAAAATGGTCATAGCTAAGTACAATGTCTTTTCACTTTGCAGATCATGGTAAGAAAAGATAAGAGGACGTTTTATACCAGATATAAGTGCATTAGTATGATGGTCCTATGGTAAGGCAACGATTTACCAACTAGGACGTCCCAGGTTCAAATCCTGGCTAATGCAAGTCATTTTATATTTTTTTTTTTTTTTTTTTTTTATCAAGTTCCAGATAGCAGTTTGTAGCTGATAAATGTAGAAGAAAAAGCCATCATTGAATCACACACAAATTGAATCACACACAAACAAGCCATGCCTAAAGTAAAGTGTAAATGGGGCAGCAGCTATGATCATAGCTAAGTACAATTTTCTCCAGGAGAGGGAAGGTAAAACTGGAGGAAAGTTGTAAAATTGTAAATAAAGAAAATAATACCATATTGGAAAGAAAATACGGGCAGTACTGCATAAGAAAAGAGGTATTGAAAATATAATAATCATTTTAGAAATAAGGGGGAGGGGGGAGGGGGGGGGAGACTCTTGGCCTCTTCCGGCTACTCCCCCATTTAGGTAGACACACAAGTGGCACCCAAAGTTCCGTGTGTATAAAGGATAGAATTCCTTCCCGTGGAAGGGACCAGGAGAGTGGGAAATATCAGTCCAGACTCCTCTGGGAACTAATCTGGGATAGGGGGGGGGGGGAGGGGGTTGTAGAGTGTAAAGAGGGGGGGGGTTGTGTGGGGTTTTTTTTTTCTTTTTCCCAGAGATGGAGGATATAAAACTCATTTCCCTTAATGTGAAAGGATTAAATATTCCTGAGAAGAGGCGGATTTTATTAAGTGAATTAAAACGAGTAAAAACTAATGTTGCATTCATCCAAGAAACTCACTTTAAAACAGATAAATTACAATATCTTAACAACAGAGTCTTTCCTTTTGTTTACCATTCAACCAATTTACAAACTAAGTCACGTTGAGTGTCGATACTTATAGCTAATAATGTCCCTTGGACTTATCAAGAAAGTGTAAGTGACATTAACGGTAGATTTCTATTCTTAAACAGGGCCGGCGCTCCCGCTAGGCAAACTAGGCAGCGGCCTAGGGCGCACTGCCTCCTAGGGGCGCACTGCCGCTGACTCAGATTGTGTCACTTACTCTTCAGTGACCCATTGCACCATCTGGAATGAATGGATCATCCTCATCCAGACCGGACCGCATCTGATCTGTATTTGTATTGTAAATGTATTGTCTCCCTCTAATATTGTAAAGCGCTACGTAAACCGCTGGCACTATAGAAATCCTGAATAATAATAATAATAATAATAGTTTAAAAAAAAAACAATAAAAATGACATAAATCTTTCCCGTAGTTAGTAAACGCAATAACTTTTGCGCAAACCCTATCAAAATATGCTTATTGCGATATTTTTCACCAAAAATATGTAGCGGAAAACAAATTGGCCTAGAATGTAAAAAAAATTAGATTTTTAAATTTTTTCAAAATTGTCGCTCTTTTTTTGTTTATAGCGCAAAAAGTAAAAATCGCACGACCGTGCAATTTTCCATTAAAGTCACACAGTGCCGAATCGCAAAATAGGCCCTGGTCTTTGAGCAGACAAATCCTCCGGGCTTAAGTGGTTAATTTAATTTAAAAAAAAAATATGTATATTTTTATTAAAATACCAAAGAAAGAACAAAAATGACAATTAATTTAATTAACCACTTACCGCAAAGGGACGTAGATCTACGTCGGTAGATCTACGTCCAAAGTGTAGTGGAGGGGTCTAGGGTCTTTTAGACCCTCGATCCCTCCATAAAGTGTACCTGTCACTACATATTGGTGTCACAAGGGATGTTTACATTGCTTGTGACAACAATAAAAGTGATCAGATTCTTTTTTTTTTTTTTAAACTGTAATAAAGTTAAAAAAAAAACATAAATAAATGGGGAAAAAAAAATTTAGCCGCCCCCCGTCACCGTTAGCTCGCGCACAGAAAATAACGTATACGGAAGTCGAGCCGCGAATGAAATCCCTGTTCAAACAACACATGTGAGGCATCGCCGCGATTGCCAGAGCGTGGGCAATAATTTAAAAAATAGAGCTACACTCTATCTCTAAACTGGTAACCGTTAAAAAAATTTAAAGCGTCACATATTGAGATCTCTATTGACCGTAGTTTGTCGCCATCCCACGGGGGGGGCGCAATTTTAAACCGTAACATGTTGGGTATCTATTTACTCGGCGTGACATCATCTTTCACAATATACAAAAAAATATGGGCTAACTTTACTGTTTAGTATTTTTTAAATGCAGTGAAATGTGATTTTTCAAAATTTTTCCAAAAAAATGGCGTTTTAAAGAACGCTGCGCAAATACCGCGTGACAAAAAATATTGCAATGACCGACATTTTATTCTCCAGAGTCTTTGCTAAGGGGGGTTGTGTGGGGTTTTTTTTTTCTTTTTCCCAGAGATGGAGGATATAAAACTCATTTCCCTTAATGTGAAAGGATTAAATATTCCTGAGAAGAGGCGGATTTTATTAAGTGAATTAAAACGAGTAAAAACTAATGTTGCATTCATCCAAGAAACTCACTTTAAAACAGATAAATTACAATATCTTAACAACAGAGTCTTTCCTTTTGTTTACCATTCAACCAATTTACAAACTAAGTCACGTTGAGTGTCGATACTTATAGCTAATAATGTCCCTTGGACTTATCAAGAAAGTGTAAGTGACATTAACGGTAGATTTCTATTCTTAAACAGGGCCGGCGCTCCCGCTAGGCAAACTAGGCAGCGGCCTAGGGCGCACTGCCTCCTAGGGGCGCACTGCCGCTGACTCAGATTGTGTCACTTACTCTTCAGTGACCCATTGCACCATCTGGAATGAATGGATCATCCTCATCCAGACCGGACCGCATCTGATCTGTATTTGTATTGTAAATGTATTGTCTCCCTCTAATATTGTAAAGCGCTACGTAAACCGCTGGCACTATAGAAATCCTGAATAATAATAATAATAATAATAGTTTAAAAAAAAAACAATAAAAATGACATAAATCTTTCCCGTAGTTAGTAAACGCAATAACTTTTGCGCAAACCCTATCAAAATATGCTTATTGCGATATTTTTCACCAAAAATATGTAGCGGAAAACAAATTGGCCTAAAATGTAAAAAAAATTAGATTTTTAAATTTTTTCAAAATTGTCGCTCTTTTTTTGTTTATAGCGCAAAAAGTAAAAATCGCACGACCGTGCAATTGTCCATTAAAGTCACACAGTGCCGAATCGCAAAATAGGCCCTGGTCTTTGAGCAGACAAATCCTCCGGGCTTAAGTGGTTAATTTAATTTAAAAAAAAAATATGTATATTTTTATTAAAATACCAAAGAAAGAACAAAAATGACAATTAATTTAATTAACCACTTACCGCAAAGGGACGTAGATCTACGTCGGTAGATCTACGTCCAAAGTGTAGTGGAGGGGTCTAGGGTCTTTTAGACCCTCGATCCCTCCATAAAGTGTACCTGTCACTACATATTGGTGTCACAAGGGATGTTTACATTGCTTGTGACAACAATAAAAGTGATCAGATTCTTTTTTTTTTTTTTAAACTGTAATAAAGTTAAAAAAAAAACATAAATAAATGGGGAAAAAAAAATTTAGCCGCCCCCCGTCACCGTTAGCTCGCGCACAGAAAATAACGTATACGGAAGTCGAGCCGCGAATGAAATCCCTGTTCAAACAACACATGTGAGGCATCGCCGCGATTGCCAGAGCGTGGGCAATAATTTAAAAAATAGAGCTACACTCTATCTCTAAACTGGTAACCGTTAAAAAAATTTAAAGCGTCACATATTGAGATCTCTATTGACCGTAGTTTGTCGCCATCCCACGGGGGGGCGCAATTTTAAACCGTAACATGTTGGGTATCTATTTACTCGGCGTGACATCATCTTTCACAATATACAAAAAAATATGGGCTAACTTTACTGTTTAGTATTTTTTAAATGCAGTGAAATGTGATTTTTCAAAATTTTTCCAAAAAAATGGCGTTTTAAAGAACGCTGCGCAAATACCGCGTGACAAAAAATATTGCAATGACCGACATTTTATTCTCCAGAGTCTTTGCTAAAAAAATATATATAATGTTTGGGGGTTCTAAGTAGTTTTCTAGGATAAAAAACTGGTTTTAACTTGTGAACAAAGTACTCAAAATGGTCATAGCTAAGTACAATGTCTTTTCACTTTGCAGATCATGGTAAGAAAAGATAAGAGGACGTTTTACACCAGATATAAGAGCATTAGTATGATGGTCCTATGGTAAGGCAATGATTTACCAACTAGGACGTCCCAGGTTCAAATCCTGGCTAATGCAAGTCATTTTATATTTTTTTTTTTTTTTTTTTTTATCAAGTTCCAGATAGCAGTTTGTAGCTGATAAATGTAGAAGAAAAAGCCATCATTGAATCACACACAAATTGAATCACACACAAACAAGCCATGCCTACAGTAAAGTGTAAATGGGGCAGCAGCTATGATCATAGCTAAGTACAATTTTCTCCAGGAGAGGGAAGGTAAAACTGGAGGAAAGTTGTAAAATTGTAAATAAAGAAAATAATACCATATTGGAAAGAAAATACGGGCAGTACTGCATAAGAAAAGAGGTATTGAAAATATAATAATCATTTTAGAAATAAGGGGGAGGGGGGAGGGGGGGGGAGACTCTTGGCCTCTTCCGGCTACTCCCCCATTTAGGTAGACACACAAGTGGCACCCAAAGTTCCGTGTGTATAAAGGATAGAATTCCTTCCCGTGGAAGGGACCAGGAGAGTGGGAAATATCAGTCCAGACTCCTCTGGGAACTAATCTGGGATAGGGGGGGGGAGGGGGTTGTAGAGTGTAAAGAGGGGGGGGGGGGGTTGTGTGGGGTTTTTTTTTTCTTTTTCCCAGAGATGGAGGATATAAAACTCATTTCCCTTAATGTGAAAGGATTAAATATTCCTGAGAAGAGGCGGATTTTATTAAGTGAATTAAAACGAGTAAAAACTAATGTTGCATTCATCCAAGAAACTCACTTTAAAACAGATAAATTACAATATCTTAACAACAGAGTCTTTCCTTTTGTTTACCATTCAACCAATTTACAAACTAAGTCACGTTGAGTGTCGATACTTATAGCTAATAATGTCCCTTGGACTTATCAAGAAAGTGTAAGTGACATTTACGGTAGATTTCTATTCTTAAACAGGGCCGGCGCTCCCGCTAGGCAAACTAGGCAGCGGCCTAGGGCGCACTGCCTCCTAGGGGCGCACTGCCGCTGACTCAGATTGTGTCACTTACTCTTCAGTGACCCATTGCACCATCTGGAATGAATGGATCATCCTCATCCAGACCGGACCGCATCTGATCTGTATTTGTATTGTAAATGTATTGTCTCCCTCTAATATTGTAAAGCGCTACGTAAACCGCTGGCACTATAGAAATCCTGAATAATAATAATAATAATAATAGTTTAAAAAAAAAACAATAAAAATGACATAAATCTTTCCCGTAGTTAGTAAACGCAATAACTTTTGCGCAAACCCTATCAAAATATGCTTATTGCGATATTTTTCACCAAAAATATGTAGCGGAAAACAAATTGGCCTAAAATGTAAAAAAAATTAGATTTTTAAATTTTTTCAAAATTGTCGCTCTTTTTTTGTTTATAGCGCAAAAAGTAAAAATCGCACGACCGTGCAATTGTCCATTAAAGTCACACAGTGCCGAATCGCAAAATAGGCCCTGGTCTTTGAGCAGACAAATCCTCCGGGCTTAAGTGGTTAATTTAATTTAAAAAAAAAATATGTATATTTTTATTAAAATACCAAAGAAAGAACAAAAATGACAATTAATTTAATTAACCACTTACCGCAAAGGGACGTAGATCTACGTCGGTAGATCTACGTCCAAAGTGTAGTGGAGGGGTCTAGGGTCTTTTAGACCCTCGATCCCTCCATAAAGTGTACCTGTCACTACATATTGGTGTCACAAGGGATGTTTACATTGCTTGTGACAACAATAAAAGTGATCAGATTCTTTTTTTTTTTTTTTAAACTGTAATAAAGTTAAAAAAAAAACATAAATAAATGGGGAAAAAAAAATTTAGCCGCCCCCCGTCACCGTTAGCTCGCGCACAGAAAATAACGTATACGGAAGTCGAGCCGCGAATGAAATCCCTGTTCAAACAACACATGTGAGGCATCGCCGCGATTGCCAGAGCGTGGGCAATAATTTAAAAAATAGAGCTACACTCTATCTCTAAACTGGTAACCGTTAAAAAAATTTAAAGCGTCACATATTGAGATCTCTATTGACCGTAGTTTGTCGCCATCCCACGGGGGGGCGCAATTTTAAACCGTAACATGTTGGGTATCTATTTACTCGGCGTGACATCATCTTTCACAATATACAAAAAAATATGGGCTAACTTTACTGTTTAGTATTTTTTAAATGCAGTGAAATGTGATTTTTCAAAATTTTTCCAAAAAAATGGCGTTTTAAAGAACGCTGCGCAAATACCGCGTGACAAAAAATATTGCAATGACCGACATTTTATTCTCCAGAGTCTTTGCTAAAAAAATATATATAATGTTTGGGGGTTCTAAGTAGTTTTCTAGGATAAAAAACTGGTTTTAACTTGTGAACAAAGTACTCAAAATGGTCATAGCTAAGTACAATGTCTTTTCACTTTGCAGATCATGGTAAGAAAAGATAAGAGGACGTTTTATACCAGATATAAGTGCATTAGTATGATGGTCCTATGGTAAGGCAACGATTTACCAACTAGGACGTCCCAGGTTCAAATCCTGGCTAATGCAAGTCATTTTATATATATTTTTTTTTTTTTATCAAGTTCCAGATAGCAGTTTGTAGCTGATAAATGTAGAAGAAAAAGCCATCATTGAATCACACACAAATTGAATCACACACAAACAAGCCATGCCTACAGTAAAGTGTAAATGGGGCAGCAGCTGTGATCATAGCTAAGTACAATTTTCTCCAGGAGAGGGAAGGTAAAACTGGAGGAAAGTTGTAAAATTGTAAATAAAGAAAATAATACCATATTGGAAAGAAAATACGGGCAGTACTGCATAAGAAAAGAGGTATTGAAAATATAATAATCATTTTAGAAATAAGGGGGAGGGGGGAGGGGGGGGGAGACTCTTGGCCTCTTCCGGCTACTCCCCCATTTAGGTAGACACACAAGTGGCACCCAAAGTTCCGTGTGTATAAAGGATAGAATTCCTTCCCGTGGAAGGGACCAGGAGAGTGGGAAATATCAGTCCAGACTCCTCTGGGAACTAATCTGGGATAGGGGGGGGGAGGGGGTTGTAGAGTGTAAAGAGGGGGGGGGGGGGTTGTGTGGGGTTTTTTTTTTCTTTTTCCCAGAGATGGAGGATATAAAACTCATTTCCCTTAATGTGAAAGGATTAAATATTCCTGAGAAGAGGCGGATTTTATTAAGTGAATTAAAACGAGTAAAAACTAATGTTGCATTCATCCAAGAAACTCACTTTAAAACAGATAAATTACAATATCTTAACAACAGAGTCTTTCCTTTTGTTTACCATTCAACCAATTTACAAACTAAGTCACGTTGAGTGTCGATACTTATAGCTAATAATGTCCCTTGGACTTATCAAGAAAGTGTAAGTGACATTTACGGTAGATTTCTATTCTTAAACAGGGCCGGCGCTCCCGCTAGGCAAACTAGGCAGCGGCCTAGGGCGCACTGCCTCCTAGGGGCGCACTGCCGCTGACTCAGATTGTGTCACTTACTCTTCAGTGACCCATTGCACCATCTGGAATGAATGGATCATCCTCATCCAGACCGGACCGCATCTGATCTGTATTTGTATTGTAAATGTATTGTCTCCCTCTAATATTGTAAAGCGCTACGTAAACCGCTGGCACTATAGAAATCCTGAATAATAATAATAATAATAATAGTTTAAAAAAAAAACAATAAAAATGACATAAATCTTTCCCGTAGTTAGTAAACGCAATAACTTTTGCGCAAACCCTATCAAAATATGCTTATTGCGATATTTTTCACCAAAAATATGTAGCGGAAAACAAATTGGCCTAAAATGTAAAAAAAATTAGATTTTTAAATTTTTTCAAAATTGTCGCTCTTTTTTTGTTTATAGCGCAAAAAGTAAAAATCGCACGACCGTGCAATTGTCCATTAAAGTCACACAGTGCCGAATCGCAAAATAGGCCCTGGTCTTTGAGCAGACAAATCCTCCGGGCTTAAGTGGTTAATTTAATTTAAAAAAAAAATATGTATATTTTTATTAAAATACCAAAGAAAGAACAAAAATGACAATTAATTTAATTAACCACTTACCGCAAAGGGACGTAGATCTACGTCGGTAGATCTACGTCCAAAGTGTAGTGGAGGGGTCTAGGGTCTTTTAGACCCTCGATCCCTCCATAAAGTGTACCTGTCACTACATATTGGTGTCACAAGGGATGTTTACATTGCTTGTGACAACAATAAAAGTGATCAGATTCTTTTTTTTTTTTTTTAAACTGTAATAAAGTTAAAAAAAAAACATAAATAAATGGGGAAAAAAAAATTTAGCCGCCCCCCGTCACCGTTAGCTCGCGCACAGAAAATAACGTATACGGAAGTCGAGCCGCGAATGAAATCCCTGTTCAAACAACACATGTGAGGCATCGCCGCGATTGCCAGAGCGTGGGCAATAATTTAAAAAATAGAGCTACACTCTATCTCTAAACTGGTAACCGTTAAAAAAATTTAAAGCGTCACATATTGAGATCTCTATTGACCGTAGTTTGTCGCCATCCCACGGGGGGGCGCAATTTTAAACCGTAACATGTTGGGTATCTATTTACTCGGCGTGACATCATCTTTCACAATATACAAAAAAATATGGGCTAACTTTACTGTTTAGTATTTTTTAAATGCAGTGAAATGTGATTTTTCAAAATTTTTCCAAAAAAATGGCGTTTTAAAGAACGCTGCGCAAATACCGCGTGACAAAAAATATTGCAATGACCGACATTTTATTCTCCAGAGTCTTTGCTAAAAAAATATATATAATGTTTGGGGGTTCTAAGTAGTTTTCTAGGATAAAAAACTGGTTTTAACTTGTGAACAAAGTACTCAAAATGGTCATAGCTAAGTACAATGTCTTTTCACTTTGCAGATCATGGTAAGAAAAGATAAGAGGACGTTTTATACCAGATATAAGTGCATTAGTATGATGGTCCTATGGTAAGGCAACGATTTACCAACTAGGACGTCCCAGGTTCAAATCCTGGCTAATGCAAGTCATTTTATATATATTTTTTTTTTTTTATCAAGTTCCAGATAGCAGTTTGTAGCTGATAAATGTAGAAGAAAAAGCCATCATTGAATCACACACAAATTGAATCACACACAAACAAGCCATGCCTACAGTAAAGTGTAAATGGGGCAGCAGCTATGATCATAGCTAAGTACAATTTTCTCCAGGAGAGGGAAGGTAAAACTGGAGGAAAGTTGTAAAATTGTAAATAAAGAAAATAATACCATATTGGAAAGAAAATACGGGCAGTACTGCATAAGAAAAGAGGTATTGAAAATATAATAATCATTTTAGAAATAAGGGGGAGGGGGGAGGGGGGGGGGGACTCTTGGCCTCTTCCGGCTACTCCCCCATTTAGGTAGACACACAAGTGGCACCCAAAGTTCCGTGTGTATAAAGGATAGAATTCCTTCCCGTGGAAGGGACCAGGAGAGTGGGAAATATCAGTCCAGACTCCTCTGGGAACTAATCTGGGATAGGGGGGGGGGAGGGGGTTGTAGAGTGTAAAGAGGGGGGGGGGGGTTGTGTGGGGTTTTTTTTTTCTTTTTCCCAGAGATGGAGGATATAAAACTCATTTCCCTTAATGTGAAAGGATTAAATATTCCTGAGAAGAGGCGGATTTTATTAAGTGAATTAAAACGAGTAAAAACTAATGTTGCATTCATCCAAGAAACTCACTTTAAAACAGATAAATTACAATATCTTAACAATAGAGTCTTTCCTTTTGTTTACCATTCAACCAATTTACAAACTAAGTCACGTTGAGTGTCGATACTTATAGCTAATAATGTCCCTTGGACTTATCAAGAAAGTGTAAGTGACATTAACGGTAGATTTCTATTCTTAAACAGGGCCGGCGCTCCCGCTAGGCAAACTAGGCAGCGGCCTAGGGCGCACTGCCTCCTAGGGGCGCACTGCCGCTGACTCAGATTGTGTCACTTACTCTTCAGTGACCCATTGCACCATCTGGAATGAATGGATCATCCTCATCCAGACCGGACCGCATCTGATCTGTATTTGTATTGTAAATGTATTGTCTCCCTCTAATATTGTAAAGCGCTACGTAAACCGCTGGCACTATAGAAATCCTGAATAATAATAATAATAATAATAGTTTAAAAAAAAAACAATAAAAATGACATAAATCTTTCCCGTAGTTAGTAAACGCAATAACTTTTGCGCAAACCCTATCAAAATATGCTTATTGCGATATTTTTCACCAAAAATATGTAGCGGAAAACAAATTGGCCTAAAATGTAAAAAAAATTAGATTTTTAAATTTTTTCAAAATTGTCGCTCTTTTTTTGTTTATAGCGCAAAAAGTAAAAATCGCACGACCGTGCAATTGTCCATTAAAGTCACACAGTGCCGAATCGCAAAATAGGCCCTGGTCTTTGAGCAGACAAATCCTCCGGGCTTAAGTGGTTAATTTAATTTAAAAAAAAATATGTATATTTTTATTAAAATACCAAAGAAAGAACAAAAATGACAATTAATTTAATTAACCACTTACCGCAAAGGGACGTAGATCTACGTCGGTAGATCTACGTCCAAAGTGTAGTGGAGGGGTCTAGGGTCTTTTAGACCCTCGATCCCTCCATAAAGTGTACCTGTCACTACATATTGGTGTCACAAGGGATGTTTACATTGCTTGTGACAACAATAAAAGTGATCAGATTCTTTTTTTTTTTTTTAAACTGTAATAAAGTTAAAAAAAAAACAAATAAATGGGGAAAAAAAAATTTAGCCGCCCCCCGTCACCGTTAGCTCGCGCACAGAAAATAACGTATACGGAAGTCGAGCCGCGAATGAAATCCCTGTTCAAACAACACATGTGAGGCATCGCCGCGATTGCCAGAGCGTGGGCAATAATTTAAAAAATAGAGCTACACTCTATCTCTAAACTGGTAACCGTTAAAAAAATTTAAAGCGTCACATATTGAGATCTCTATTGACCGTAGTTTGTGGCCATCCCACGGGGGGGCGCAATTTTAAACCGTAACATGTTGGGTATCTATTTACTCGGCGTGACATCATCTTTCACAATATACAAAAAAATATGGGCTAACTTTACTGTTTAGTATTTTTTAAATGCAGTGAAATGTGATTTTTCAAAATTTTTCCAAAAAAATGGCGTTTTAAAGAACGCTGCGCAAATACCGCGTGACAAAAAATATTGCAATGACCGACATTTTATTCTCCAGAGTCTTTGCTAAAAAAATATATATAATGTTTGGGGGTTCTAAGTAGTTTTCTAGGATAAAAAACTGGTTTTAACTTGTGAACAAAGTACTCAAAATGGTCATAGCTAAGTACAATGTCTTTTCACTTTGCAGATCATGGTAAGAAAAGATAAGAGGACGTTTTATACCAGATATAAGTGCATTAGTATGATGGTCCTATGGTAAGGCAACGATTTACCAACTAGGACGTCCCAGGTTCAAATCCTGGCTAATGCAAGTCATTTTATATATTTTTTTTTTTTTTTTTTTTTTTATCAAGTTCCAGATAGCAGTTTGTAGCTGATAAATGTAGAAGAAAAAGCCATCATTGAATCACACACAAATTGAATCACACACAAACAAGCCATGCCTAAAGTAAAGTGTAAATGGGGCAGCAGCTATGATCATAGCTAAGTACAATTTTCTCCAGGAGAGGGAAGGTAAAACTGGAGGAAAGTTGTAAAATTGTAAATAAAGAAAATAATACCATATTGGAAAGAAAATACGGGCAGTACTGCATAAGAAAAGAGGTATTGAAAATATAATAATCATTTTAGAAATAAGGGGGAGGGGGGAGGGGGGGGGAGACTCTTGGCCTCTTCCGGCTACTCCCCCATTTAGGTAGACACACAAGTGGCACCCAAAGTTCCGTGTGTATAAAGGATAGAATTCCTTCCCGTGGAAGGGACCAGGAGAGTGGGAAATATCAGTCCAGACTCCTCTGGGAACTAATCTGGGATAGGGGGGGGGGGGGAGGGGGTTGTAGAGTGTAAAGAGGGGGGGGGGTTGTGTGGGGTTTTTTTTTTCTTTTTCCCAGAGATGGAGGATATAAAACTCATTTCCCTTAATGTGAAAGGATTAAATATTCCTGAGAAGAGGCGGATTTTATTAAGTGAATTAAAACGAGTAAAAACTAATGTTGCATTCATCCAAGAAACTCACTTTAAAACAGATAAATTACAATATCTTAACAACAGAGTCTTTCCTTTTGTTTACCATTCAACCAATTTACAAACTAAGTCACGTTGAGTGTCGATACTTATAGCTAATAATGTCCCTTGGACTTATCAAGAAAGTGTAAGTGACATTAACGGTAGATTTCTATTCTTAAACAGGGCCGGCGCTCCCGCTAGGCAAACTAGGCAGCGGCCTAGGGCGCACTGCCTCCTAGGGGCGCACTGCCGCTGACTCAGATTGTGTCACTTACTCTTCAGTGACCCATTGCACCATCTGGAATGAATGGATCATCCTCATCCAGACCGGACCGCATCTGATCTGTATTTGTATTGTAAATGTATTGTCTCCCTCTAATATTGTAAAGCGCTACGTAAACCGCTGGCACTATAGAAATCCTGAATAATAATAATAATAATAATAGTTTAAAAAAAAAACAATAAAAATGACATAAATCTTTCCCGTAGTTAGTAAACGCAATAACTTTTGCGCAAACCCTATCAAAATATGCTTATTGCGATATTTTTCACCAAAAATATGTAGCGGAAAACAAATTGGCCTAAAATGTAAAAAAAATTAGATTTTTAAATTTTTTCAAAATTGTCGCTCTTTTTTTGTTTATAGCGCAAAAAGTAAAAATCGCACGACCGTGCAATTGTCCATTAAAGTCACACAGTGCCGAATCGCAAAATAGGCCCTGGTCTTTGAGCAGACAAATCCTCCGGGCTTAAGTGGTTAATTTAATTTAAAAAAAAAATATGTATATTTTTATTAAAATACCAAAGAAAGAACAAAAATGACAATTAATTTAATTAACCACTTACCGCAAAGGGACGTAGATCTACGTCGGTAGATCTACGTCCAAAGTGTAGTGGAGGGGTCTAGGGTCTTTTAGACCCTCGATCCCTCCATAAAGTGTACCTGTCACTACATATTGGTGTCACAAGGGATGTTTACATTGCTTGTGACAACAATAAAAGTGATCAGATTCTTTTTTTTTTTTTTAAACTGTAATAAAGTTAAAAAAAAAACATAAATAAATGGGGAAAAAAAAATTTAGCCGCCCCCCGTCACCGTTAGCTCGCGCACAGAAAATAACGTATACGGAAGTCGAGCCGCGAATGAAATCCCTGTTCAAACAACACATGTGAGGCATCACCGCGATTGCCAGAGCGTGGGCAATAATTTAAAAAATAGAGCTACACTCTATCTCTAAACTGGTAACCGTTAAAAAAATTTAAAGCGTCACATATTGAGATCTCTATTGACCGTAGTTTGTCGCCATCCCACGGGGGGGCGCAATTTTAAACCGTAACATGTTGGGTATCTATTTACTCGGCGTGACATCATCTTTCACAATATACAAAAAAATATGGGCTAACTTTACTGTTTAGTATTTTTTAAATGCAGTGAAATGTGATTTTTCAAAATTTTTCCAAAAAAATGGCGTTTTAAAGAACGCTGCGCAAATACCGCGTGACAAAAAATATTGCAATGACCGACATTTTATTCTCCAGAGTCTTTGCTAAAAAAATATATATAATGTTTGGGGGTTCTAAGTAGTTTTCTAGGATAAAAAACTGGTTTTAACTTGTGAACAAAGTACTCAAAATGGTCATAGCTAAGTACAATGTCTTTTCACTTTGCAGATCATGGTAAGAAAAGATAAGAGGACGTTTTATACCAGATATAAGTGCATTAGTATGATGGTCCTATGGTAAGGCAACGATTTACCAACTAGGACGTCCCAGGTTCAAATCCTGGCTAATGCAAGTCATTTTATATTTTTTTTTTTTTTTTTTTTTATCAAGTTCCAGATAGCAGTTTGTAGCTGATAAATGTAGAAGAAAAAGCCATCATTGAATCACACACAAATTGAATCACACACAAACAAGCCATGCCTACAGTAAAGTGTAAATGGGGCAGCAGCTATGATCATAGCTAAGTACAATTTTCTCCAGGAGAGGGAAGGTAAAACTGGAGGAAAGTTGTAAAATTGTAAATAAAGAAAATAATACCATATTGGAAAGAAAATACGGGCAGTACTGCATAAGAAAAGAGGTATTGAAAATATAATAATCATTTTAGAAATAAGGGGGAGGGGGGAGGGGGGGGGGAGACTCTTGGCCTCTTCCGGCTACTCCCCCATTTAGGTAGACACACAAGTGGCACCCAAAGTTCCGTGTGTATAAAGGATAGAATTCCTTCCCGTGGAAGGGACCAGGAGAGTGGGAAATATCAGTCCAGACTCCTCTGGGAACTAATCTGGGATAGGGGGGGGGAGGGGGTTGTAGAGTGTAAAGAGGGGGGGGGGGGTTGTGTGGGGTTTTTTTTTTCTTTTTCCCAGAGATGGAGGATATAAAACTCATTTCCCTTAATGTGAAAGGATTAAATATTCCTGAGAAGAGGCGGATTTTATTAAGTGAATTAAAACGAGTAAAAACTAATGTTGCATTCATCCAAGAAACTCACTTTAAAACAGATAAATTACAATATCTTAACAACAGAGTCTTTCCTTTTGTTTACCATTCAACCAATTTACAAACTAAGTCACGTTGAGTGTCGATACTTATAGCTAATAATGTCCCTTGGACTTATCAAGAAAGTGTAAGTGACATTTACGGTAGATTTCTATTCTTAAACAGGGCCGGCGCTCCCGCTAGGCAAACTAGGCAGCGGCCTAGGGCGCACTGCCTCCTAGGGGCGCACTGCCGCTGACTCAGATTGTGTCACTTACTCTTCAGTGACCCATTGCACCATCTGGAATGAATGGATCATCCTCATCCAGACCGGACCGCATCTGATCTGTATTTGTATTGTAAATGTATTGTCTCCCTCTAATATTGTAAAGCGCTACGTAAACCGCTGGCACTATAGAAATCCTGAATAATAATAATAATAATAATAATAGTTTAAAAAAAAAACAATAAAAATGACATAAATCTTTCCCGTAGTTAGTAAACGCAATAACTTTTGCGCAAACCCTATCAAAATATGCTTATTGCGATATTTTTCACCAAAAATATGTAGCGGAAAACAAATTGGCCTAAAATGTAAAAAAAATTAGATTTTTAAATTTTTTCAAAATTGTCGCTCTTTTTTTGTTTATAGC
>NW_028119243.1:0-25156 GCF_965119305.1 Pelophylax lessonae | reverse complement strand
TATTATTTTTTTGCCCCCTTATAAATCCAGCCCTGGTACACCTAGGGTACCAGTCCAGAGTTTTACAGATGATGGCAAAATATTACATTTTTATATTATTTTATATATAATTTATTTATACTGTTTTAAATCATTTTTGCATAGAGTAGTGTCCCTTCTGTCAGGGGGGCTTGGGGCAATTGTCCCTTCTACCCCCTTATAAATCCCGCCCTGGTACACCTAGGGTACCATGCTTAACACACAGTTGTGTCTTAGTCCATTCCATTGAACTCAATGAGTTTGGGTGGATACTCACAGTTGAAAGGGGCTCTCTGCAGCCTTTAATTCTGTGCAATGGACTCTTATAATAAGCAAATCAATTTGTCGGAAGTAATTGGAGTTCTATTGCCCTTATTCAATCATCGACCCCGATCACCCATCACTAATCTCATACCTCCTCAAGTTATTTGTAATATTTTTTCCGTTTTCAATCTAGATCATACTTGACATATTGTTATTATTATTACAAGTACTTATATAGCACTGACAATTTCCGCATGTGCTTTACATATATATTATACATTCACACATATACGGCACAATATGCCATATTTTTCACGCTAGACATGGGGTTGTGTACAAAGTAAAGCCTCCAAACTAATTTTTCTTTTTCGAGATCGATTGGTCGCTGTACTTTTCTGCAATTATTGCTCTGGTCACAACCTTTTTAAATAAGCCACTATTGTATTGAGCAGAGCTGATGTTAGAAATCCCAGGACCCCGTACAACCTACCTGGCAGCCCCCCCCCCCCCCCCCCCCAAATATATCAAGACAATATTTTTACTAAAAATACACTAAAGACATTATTAGCGGACACAAACATAATAGAGAACCTGTGTGAATTAGCCTTTTTTAATTGTTTTTTACATCATTGTTTTTATATTTTTACAAAAAATATAATTTATTTTAAAATGTTAAAAATGTTTACAATTATTTTATTTTACAATTTTTTTAAATTATTTATTTCAATGTTTAATTATTATTATTTTTTTTTTTTTTACATGAAAGGGAAGCCTGCAGTGCTGCGGGGAGGTCGGGGTGGCACAGTGAAAGGGAGGCACATGGGGAGGGGGGCACAGTGAAAAGGGGGGCACATGGGGGGGAATCAGAAGCAGGCAGAACAGGGAGGGGAATCGGTGTCGGAGAAGCAATTACAGGAACGTTGTCCTGTGTCTGTGTCTCTCCCCGCAGCAGCTGAAAGCTGGCAGGAGGGGGAGAAACTGGCTTTCAGTTGCTGCAGAGAGACGCACAGGGCTTCCTTCTGTAACTGCCCCTCCGCACCGATTCCCTGTGCTGCTGGGGCCCCCTGTGTGCCCGGGCCCCCTACAGGAGGACGGGTGGTCCCCCCTTATCTGCAGCCCTGGTATTGAGTATTAGGATAAACAAAATTTATAAGAATTCCTCATCTGCTCCCATGATCACACATCTAGCCCGGACCAAACATACTGTTCCAAGGTCAGTACCAGATTCTGGCACCGTTCAGGTATTCTGACAGCCGCTGGGGCCGGCTATCAGAATACAATAGCCAGTGGGGAAAGATTCGTCCGTTCATGCTGTATAACGTGGATTAAGGAATCTGTCAGATTTCATTTGTGCAGCCCGTAGGCCGAACAAAAAGTAATCTATGTGTGTATATCTTGCTTTATTTATTTATTTCTGGTTCTTATATAGCGCTGTCAGTTTACGCAGCACTTTACATATACTCTTAGATTGTAAGCTCTAATGAGCAGGGCCCTCTGATTCCTTTTGTACCAAATTGTATTGTAACTGTATCGTCTGCCTTCATTTTGTTAAAACGCTGCGCAAACTGTTGGCGCTATATAAATCCTGTATAATAATAAATATTGTACATTCACATCAGTCCCTGTTCTCAAAGAGCTTGCACTCTAAGGTCCCTATCTCACTTTCTAGAGCCAACTAACCTACCAGCAAGTCTTTGGAGTATAGGAGGAAACCCACGCAGGCACAGGAAGAACATACAAACTCCATGGCTGGGATTTGAACCTATGACCATAGTGCTGGTAGGCAGAAGTTTTAAACTACTTAGCTACTGTGGTGCCCTTTAATGACTATATTGTAGATATGTATTTATTGGGAACCTGATCTCAACCTAATCGCCTGTAAGGATAAATTCACATGGTATTTAATTAAAAAAAATAGTTAAGGTTTTTCTTTAATCTGATAATAAAGCTAGATCTATAGGAAAATTTTAGTTGCTGGATTTTCCTACCTAAATCTCTAGTGGTTAGGCTACAACCACATGGGGGCACAGTGGAAGCCAGGGGTGGCCACTGGTTTAAATCAGTAGATTCTAGCTAGTGGTTCTAAACGTGGCCTGCACACACACACAGCAGCTGTCAGATTTGTACCCTGTACATATTAATGACTGCTGATCTTATGTAACCATTCCTCTGAGTGGTTACATGTGATTATAGCATCCCACCAACCCTGGATGCAGACAGTGTGGGGTTGATTTATTTAAGACAAATAGACTGTGCGCTTTGCAAATTTCAGTTGCACTCTGCAAGAGCAGTTGCTCCAGAGCTTAGTAAATGAGCAGAAGTTCTGCTGACTTCCATCATCCAATCACATGTAAAAATTCAGGTTTTTTTTATTTACCTTGCACGTGATTTGGTATTCTTTGCAAAGTGAAGCTTTGCCTGATTCACTAAGCTCTGGAGCAACTGCACTTGCAGAGTGCACAGTAGGGATCGACCGATTATTGGCAAAGCCGATAGATCGAGGGCCGATATGCACTTTCCCCGATATATCAGAATCGGCCCCAGAGGTGACCGATATTGCTGATATTTCGGGAAAGTGCTTGTAGCTTGCAGCTAGAGGCATCACCCTGGTACCAGCGTCCATAGCCGATGGTCGGCTGTCTTATAATGAGAAGCCATTCGGCTGTCATTACAAGGAGCAGGAGGAGGGGAGCCTTCCGCGGCTCGCCCGGGTCTCCCGTCCCACCGGGAGACCCAGGCAACCAGCCTGCAAGGCTGCCGAAGACCCGATCAATGCCGCATTCGGCTCTGATCAGGTCTCCATGAAAAAATCCGGAAGTGATGTCATGTACTGGCGCAAGATTAAAAAAAATGTTTTTAAGTGCAGAGGAGGGGGTTGGGGTCTTTTAGACCCCCACATCCCTCCACAGGAGTACCTGCCAAGAAAAAAAAAAAAAAAAACTTTTTTTAAATGTACGAAAATATCGGCGCACATCGGCTGATATTGATATGCATTGCATTGGCCAAAATATTGGTATCGGCAACGAAAAAACGATATCGGTCAATCACTAGTGCACAGTCTATTTGTCTTTAGTAAATCAACCCCTGTGCGTCTAAGGTTGGTGTTTATGCAGGGTTTTGGCCGCACACAAATAGGCTGCAGTTAATTGGCCAGTTTGTATGCAATCAACGCAGTGAACTATATGCACCCATGTGACCATGAAAGTGTTTAAAGCTGGCCAAACATAGATTGAAATTGGGCCAGTTCAGCAGGGACCAGCCAAGATTTAATCCATGTGTGGGCAGGCTGATTATACCCTTCTCGATCCATCGACTGACTTGGGTACAACCAGCCTGTTGGATTTTTACATGGGATTACTGCCGGCAGTTGTGCCGCTAGCAGAACCATTGTATTCTACTGGCCGGTTGCCAGAACACATTTGGCCCATGGAAGGCATTCCCCACATCAACACAAATCAAACCATCTATAAAAGAAAATCAAATCATCTTCTACCACATGTATGCCATGGATTGGCTCCAGGAAATGATGGTAGTTGATATCATTTTCCATTTTCTTCCTCTCTTGCAGGCTGAGCAGCCAAAAATTTGAGCCATCTATGTCGGCCTTTAAATGTAATGATTGGTTGGGAAAAAAATTCACAAAAAAGTCACCCTATTGTGTAAAACTAAATACAATAATGATTAATCTTGCATGACTGTACAATGCTTCAATTCTGTGCAAATGATCGCTGCAACATGCTACCCGGTGGACATCCACTCGTTCCGATTGCATGCAATTAATCGCTAGCAATTTAAGTAGTGCCATTAATGTGCTTAAAATCTCCTGTGCAGCTTTAGCCTTTTTGTTGGTCTTCTCTTACCTAATCCTTAGTCCAAAAAGCAGCAACAACTGTAAATCTTTTCTAAAAATAACAGCACAATGCTAAAGAGGTGATGGGGCTGATTTACACCTCCTAGAAGGATGTAATGCTGTGATTTTAAGGTGGGGATGAGAGGGGGGGGGGGGGGTGTGCAACTCACTCGCCCAAATTCAAATCAAGTAGGTTTGCTGCTTTTGTACTAATGAAACTTTTGTCTCCCTTACTCCTTAAAAAAAAAAAACAAAACACATAAGTCCTGGTGGTAGCTTTAAATAAAGAAGCAACCCATTCCTTGATTCACCCTTGTGTCAATGTCAATACAAAAATAATTGCGATTAAGAAACATCCTATGCAATTTGTTTCAATGTTATCTCAATTAATGAACCTCAACTGACTTTTTTCCCATTGTATTAAAAAGTATTAGTTGACTCCGGAGGGTACCTACAGTGCAATGCTGATGTCATAGTATATTCATGGCAATGATATCATCATGCTTTGTATTCTACATGGCAGCAAGCAGCCACATGAACAGTAATAATATGGCGGTTATGTAATATTATGGCAGTATTGTAGCTTGGGTTGGTTAACAGAGCCTCAGATATGTAATCTGCTTTGTGCAGAAGGGAACATTTGCTGTAGAAATTATATATATATATATATATATATATATATATATATATATATATATAAATATATATATATATATATATATATATATATATATATATATATATATAAATATATATATAATACATATGTGTATATATATATATATATATATATATATTTTTTTTTTATATTTATATATATATATATATATATATATATATTTACATAGTAATAATATCTAATATCTATTTATATATAGATATATATAGATATATATATATATTACTAGTATATGTATATATATATATATATATACTAGTGATACTATCTAATATCTATTTATATATAGGTATATATATAATAATAATAATAATAATAATAATAATAATAATATATGTGTGTATGTATATATATATATATATATATATATATATATATATATATATATATATATATATATATATATATATATATATCAGTATATCTATTAAAAATTATATATATATATATATACATATGTATATATAATATCTATAATAATAATAATATCCATATACAGATATATATATATATATATATATATATATATATATATCAGTATATCTATTAAAAATTATATACATACATATATATATATATATATATATATATATATATATATATATATATGTATATATAATATCTATAATAATATCCATATACAGATATATATATATATATATATATATATATATATAGTAATAATATCTACAATAATTATATGTATATATATATATTTTTTTTAATAGATATACCGATATATGTATATATATTTATTTATAGGCTTATGTGACTAATAATGATCTAATTTAACACAACAAAGAGTCATATGCATAGTGTAACCCATGCAACTAAATCAGAATTTCTCTTCCACCAATATGACTCAGTAAACCTAAATCTGATGAATAGCTTTGGGTTGCTGCACTTTTGCCTTCCTAATTGAGCCACAACTATTTAGATGGGTAGTGTGTCCATGCTTCTGCGTGCCAGTTTGCAGTCTGACCCCTCGTTATGTGGAGTCTCTTCTAGTCATGTTATCTGGTTACATGATTGGCAGTCTATGCCTGACCTCTCTACTCATGTTCTACTCTTCACCTTACAAGGTCAGAATTGTATGGGCTTAAATACAGACATAGGAATTGCATGTGTGAGGCACTGGTGGTCAATGGCAGCCAATCAGGATTAGCATTTTACAGGATAACTGTACTGAAAGGATTACGCTGGGTATCATTACTAACCAGCCCGAAAATGCTAATTCTCTGGTTTTCATCCAAAGGCTTCAATATTTAAAATATTTGCTAAGCCAATAACAAGAAATAAGTATGCAGATCAGGAGTTCTAACTTAACTTTCTGCATGTTTGTAATGGGGTTGATGATTCAGAATGTATTAAAGCCAAGTCAGCCAGGCAGCTGGCATTTTATAAAAGAGGTCATCAATTGCTTCTAACACATTTCCCTTATTGCCCTGACTTCATTCACCCAAATTTGGATGGCTGCTAAGGGCTATTTCACTTTGTTCAATGTTACATTGCACTGGCTGCATAAATGCTGACTGTACATAGGCAGACTTTTTTTGGTATCCTACTGTGTGATGGCCCCAGTAAGAACTGGGAGCTGGGATGCCAGAGTCTCAGGAAACTATTAGCAATTCAACCCAGAAGTATGCACCCAAATCTGAACATCGGATTTTGCTGCACTAACCCTATAAAAACTACTGATCTTAGAACCCTATACTGCACTGTATATTGTAATTGCTTCACTATTTGAAAAAAGTAGGGATAGATAGATAGATAGATAGATAGATAGATAGATAGATAGATAGATAGATAGATAGATAGATAGATAGATAGATAGATAGATAGATAGATAGATAGATAGATAGATAGATAGATAGATAGATAGATAGATAGATTATAAAAACAAGGCAATTTCTAATACTTGCTATATTATACTCATTTTTGCTTCCTGTTTTGCTCACAAAAAAAGTAAACTTCACATAGCTATGCAGGATAAATGCTCCTAAAAATTAAGCATATAGACAATAGCAAAACAAAACATAGACATTTCCTACTATCTATAACTACCCTAAAATATTTCTCTTAGTGGGCCAAGGAAGTTGCAATGTGCCACCAAATTTCACCAGCAGATGGAGCCTATAAAGGACATTCACTATCCTGCTAAAATCGAAGATAAGTAAGAGGTGAATACAAGGGTCCATTAACACCTTGGCATCCTGGTTTATTTGTCAGATATTAACATGTTTTGTGTTGAGGCAACATATTCAAATAAATGGGCTTGCAATGCGCCCAAATGTCCAACACAATGGGTGTGTGGCATTTTTGCCAACGCA
This sequence comes from Pelophylax lessonae, assembly GCF_965119305.1. NCBI lineage: Eukaryota > Metazoa > Chordata > Amphibia > Anura > Ranidae > Pelophylax > Pelophylax lessonae. The sequence continues at coordinate 18,015 of NW_028119243.1, read as the reverse complement.
GGGCACTAGAATACATAGTGTGGTACTGTGCGTTGTAGTGCACTGCAATGCATATCCATTGGAGTGCATTGGGGCGGGGGTGTTCAAAATGAGCAGCACCACAACCCAGCAATGTATACAATGTAACGTTCATTGCAATAACACATCACGCAACACACTGCATTGAAAAGGCCTAGGGCCCTAGGTTTTTTGCTTGGTCAGTCAGAATCCCTTTCATTATGTGGATTCAATACAATACTTCCAAGCCAAGGTACAGTGTTACTCTAAATCAGCCTTTCTCAACCTGTTCAACACAGAGGAACCCTTGAAATACCTTTCTAGTCTCAGGGAACCCCTGACTATATCCACAACCCATAATACATTACTGTGATGGTCAGTGGGAGGAATGCTCCTTATACTTGTGGATATTGGGAAGAATTGCCACCTAACAGATAGCTAAAAAGATCAATGTTGTCAGTGGGAACCTTTCTGATAGGCAGAAGTTGCTCAAGGAACCCTTGCAACCATTAGCGGAACCGTAGTTGAAAAACCCTGCTCTAAATCATTGGTGAAGTTAGAACTGTCCATTGTAAGAATTAGTAAGTTCTCCCATTGTCAACTAAGCACGTGTACAGTTACAGCACATTCATTATATGTCATTATGTTCTATTTCTCTAATTATATTAAGCTGCATTATTTATGACAACGGAAGCGAGCCAGGATGGAGGCAGTAAGCTCCTGAAGGACATTGTGATGGATGGAGACAAAGAACTTCTCACTTGAGACAACATGCTTCTTTATATGCCCATATGGTGTACATGGCTATGGAATGTAAGGAAGTGTGTGGTTTCGGTGAGACCTGCTGCTTTCTGGATTCACCTTTCTCACATGGCTGCCTCTGAAACTCATGAACTTTCTCCTAGAGCCTAACTACAAGGGTGCCATTGCTACCAATACTATGAAGGACGGGAAAACGCTGGTGCTCATAGATCACAGACGGGCCATTGAACATCAAAGCGGCTTCGATTCTTTTAAATCACCATCACTCTTAACTTTCACCTGTATGCACTTTTTTTGCCAAGATGTTGTCTCTTGTCTAGTTGCCTCCACATGACTAATTTTACCGGATATTTTCTGGTGGCCCTTGTAATGCTTGAATCATCTTTCTGCAAAAAATAGTCTAGCTTATTTAATCTCCCCAGCTGCCCTGTGGCATTAACACATACTTACCTATACCAATATCTTAGGCTTCAGTATGTACCCAGTTGGATGGTCTCTGCTGTACAAGATCATTCCAGGCAAAGTCACTGATTGATCAATTATAGGTAGCCATCACATAGTGTAATCTCCAAGGAATGGTCACCTACTACCAAGCCATGAGCAGTTTAAAGTTGAGCAGTTTGCTTTTCTATATTTTTAGATAATAGTTCTACTTTAAACAAATCTGTTGGCCATTTTCAACAACTACACGTAACATTTCTGGAGAGCCTGCTATGACTTTTATCAGTAAGAATGTCTCTATTAAATCTGACTACCTTGATGCCCTACAGACCTTTGCCTCTTCAAAAGCTGTCCCACAGTTAATGGCTATTAGCCCTGAAGTCGGGGAAATTATTTAATCTAGTAACAAAGTGAAATTAGTATCAGTGTCTGTGAAGGTTCTCATTTATCTAGGTCAGTAGTCTCCAACATGTGGCCTGGGGGCTGGTAGCAGCCCTTTTCTTGCCTTTTCATCCCACCGACACCAATAATGTGGCACTATTTTTTCCACTGACACCAACAATGGGGCATTGTTATACCCATTGATACCAACAATGGGACAGTATTCCTCTCACTGACACCAACTATGGACACTATTCCTCCCACGTACACTAATGATGGAGCACTATTCCTCCCACGTACACTAATGATGGAGCACTATTCCTCCCACGTACACTAATGATGGGGCACTATTCCTCCCACTGACACCAATGATGGGATACGATTCCTCCCACTGACACCAAGATGGGGCATTATCCCCCCCCCCCTCCAATACCAAAGATGAGTCATTGTTTACTCCCACTGATGTCGGGGCATTTTTTACTTCAGCCGGCCACACTCCAGCCCCCCTAATGTCTGAAGGACTGTACTTGGCCCTTTGTTTAGAAAGTTTGGAGACCCTGATCTAGTCACATTTATCTGAGCTTGCTTTGTAATGTTGAAGATGTTTTAAAGCTTCTTCAAGCTACTTCTTCAGTTGATTGGAGAAGCTGCAAAATGTCTTCAACATTACAGAACAAGTCCAGTTGGGTTTGACTAACTACTACTAGTTAGTATTAGAGCGGCTCACAGAAGAAAATGTTTTTGGTTAACAGAGGTATTGATCCTCTTGTGCTCCATTGACAGGACTTTAACTCTTTACTTCTAAAAATAGTTGACAGGTTCTCTTGACGCGTACTGTTGGAGGTTTGTTCTTTTTATAGATGAGCCCTCTAGACATGCTGGGCCCTTTAGTTTCTTGGGGTGCATTTGCAGCAATGTAGGTTGTATGGGTGACAATCCCATGGCCCAGCCATTACTGCTACTGTACTAAAGCTGCCAGCTGTACAGGATAGGAAACCCTTCCTGTTCTCTTCACATTCCTTTCACCTTCCAGTTACCTGCTATGTGAGTTTGAACTGACTTTATCAGGACTACTGAAAATAAAAATAGAACTATATTACATAGTTTGTGAGGTTGAAAAAAGACACCAGTCCATCCAGTTCAACCTATGATGTGTGTGTGTGTTTGCTGTTAACCGTACATTGTATACCCCTGTATGTTGTGATCTTTAAGGTGCCCATCTAATAGTTTTTTGAAACTATCGATGCTCCCTGCTGATACCACTGTTTGCGGAAGAGATGATATATGATATAATAGAACATGTATGATATATGAGGAGCATTATCTAGGGTTTGCACCATAGTCCCATGTCTACAACAAACAGTATTACTTATTTTGTAACCCCAGGGCCCATCTCTCTTGTGCAACATATTTAATGGAGAGAAACAAACTTTCCTTCCTTCTGGATTAATCCTGTAAAAGCTGCAAAATCTCTCTTTGGGCTAATGAATGCTTTATTATTGACTCCTAGGATAGCCCTAAATGTTCTAATCCTCACCCTAGCACCTCATTACACTGCCAAATTGTGGAAGGGATTGGCCCGTTTATGGTCACCCTTACCCTTTCAGCTTTCAGTGGCAGAGCTCATATCCCTGGAGTGTGCAAGTGGTAGAAAATACTTGCTGTGTCAATGTAGACGTAGTTAAAGGTCAAGCATGTCTGTGCTGCTATAATACCCAAACATGATCTTCTTAGCTGTACTTGGAATGTGCGGCCAGAGTGGCCTGCCCGAGTTTCTTTTATTATTAATGCTTCACTGCAGAAGGTCATTTGACAGCAATGTAATCTATCTCTCTAAGTGGAGACTTCAATCAAAGTTGTGCTGAATGAACCCTGGAATGAGTGACAGGTGTGCCACGCTCTGGCTGGGCAGAAACTTGCCTCCTAAGTGCACCATCAATTTGGCTTGTCCTGCAAAGCAATGCATTCTGGGGGACTGATACTCTGCAGCACCTGCCACTTCCATTTAGAACATTAATCGTCACTCGATGCAATACATGGCACCTAAATTTAGCTGCAGTGTTCCCACCAACGCTAACCAATACCCCTTCTAGAACCAGCTCTACCTAAATCTACCTTACTGGCCCAGTGCTCAGTCAATGAATGACATCATATGTAATCATATACATTTCACATTGTATTATCTATATCATGATAACTCTTTTTATTTCCCTTTTCTTTTCTTTCTTTCTTTCTTTCTTTCTTTCTTTCTTTCTTTCTTTCTTTCTTTCTTTCTTTCTTTCTTTCTTTCTTTCTTTCTTTCCCATCATTCATTTGCTACAATTACTCCAATATTCATTTCATATTTAAATACATTGTTATTTTTATTATATCATATTGTTCAAATATGTTATATTTTCTATTCTATCTATCTATCTATCTATCTATCTATCTATCTATCTATCTATCTATCTATCTATCTATCTATCTATCTATCTATCTATCTATCTATCTATCTATCTATCTATCTATCTATCTATCTATCTCGTATGTCTATATGCAATCAATCTATCTATCGATCTATTTATCTATATCCATTTACTTTATCCCTAATGATTTGCATTAATATTTTTAATAGACCACATTGTTCATATTTCTATTAGATCTATCTATTTGCATTATCTATCTATCTATCTATCTATCTATCTATCTATCTATCTATCTATCTATCTATCTATCTATCTATCTATCTATCTATCTATCTATCTATCTATCTATCTATCTATCTATCTATCTATCTATCTATCTATCTATCTATCTATCTATCTATCTATCTATCTATCTATATCTATCAGTCTCTCTCGCTCTGTGTATCCATCTATCACTCCTTATGTATTTATATTTAGCATTATATGATGTTGTTTAGTTATATAGTGCTAAATTATTCTGCACTATAGGAAATCTTATAACTGACATGAAGCAAAACATCCCCAAGCCCCTTGTGATAGTAGAGAGCAGACCATTGTTAGCAGACTCGGTGACATGCCGGTTGAGGCTGTGAGTGTTTTTAGTGAGATAATGACTGACAGCAGACAGGTGATGGTGTGTAGGGTGTAGATGTGACATACCGAAGGCTTCTATGGCTTGTGTGTTAGGCAATCTCTTCCTAATAACAGAGATCTGTGACATACAGCAGATCACTAATTAGGGTAAGGCTGTGGAAGGAAAGTCACAGGTGGTGGAGCACTGTAAAAACTCACTCGATTTATTGATTGGACGATTCCGCAATCATAGAAAGACAAATCAGAAATGTGTAACTTCCTGAGTCACCTGGTTTTTAAAATGATTTATTCATAGCCAGTCCCCAAACGTGGTCCAGGATGGCTGAAATGGACAATTGTATTGTGTCTACAGGTTGTTTACATCTGTCAGATCAGTTTTGCACTTGCTTTAATTGTAAGCAATTATCTTTAGCAGAGATAGCCCAAAACATTGATTTTACAAAGCTGACTTTTTGGCAATTATCTAAAAAATATATAAAGTATATTTTTAGGCTGTTTTACTCTGCTGTATAACACTATGATGCTGGGTCACAGTTTGCTTTAAATATTTTGATGATTTGTATTACAAAAATCTATTTGGGTATAATGACAGGATTATGTAACTTAATGATGTCTGTAATGTCCTGATTACTTCTTGTCTTAAGAAAGCAGCTTTAATGTATTCATACATTTTGGGATTCAGATCACTTTTGCAGTATTCAGTAGAAATGCCCTGTAATTATAGCTGACAATATTTTCTTCTTGTGTGCTTTTTCAGGACCAGCAATCAGACTGAACAGAGAGCCCAGAGAGAGGTGTCAGCAAGGATTAATGTGGTCTACAGATTGCTATGGCTGGTCAAACGGAACCAAGTCCGAATTCCCTGGAGGTTTGGTCCCCTTCAACCAGCTATGGCAGTACTGAAATCTCCAGCCTCTGACCAAGGCAGTGCCGCCATGATGGAAGACTGAAAAGATCCGTCTGCTGTACCTGTAAATTTGGGTGTTTTCTTGTTCATTTCTTCTTTCTATCTTCTCCTCCTTCCTATGTACCTGGTATACATCTATCTTACAATCAAATCCTTTCTTCCCATCTTCCTTCCTAGCCTCTTTCTTTACTTTCCTTTTTTTTCCTTTCATTTTTATTCATTTTCTTTCCATACTTTTTCATTTTTGCCTTCCCTCCTTCCCTCCATTTTCTTTCATTTCTACTAATTTCTTCCTTTTTTCCTGTTCGTTCTTTCATACATTTACTTCTTTTTCTTTTCTAACATTTTTTTTATACCATCCTTCTTTTTTATCTTTTCTTTACAAAATTTCATTCCCTTCCCTTTCCTCTCCTTAACCATTCCTTTCTTTTCCTCCCTCTACTTTACCATTTATTTATTTTTCCTTTCCCATTCTTTTTCCTTCTTTTTCTCACCTTTACCAGTCCTTTTTTTACCTTTCTATACCTCTTCCTTTCCTTTCCTTTCATGGTTCCCTTTCTTTTCCATTCCTCCTTTCCATTTTTCCTCCCTTTTGCCATTTCTTTCTTTTCTTCTACTTTACCATTCATTTCCAGTTATTTTTTTCTTTACCTTTCCTTTTCCTTTCTTAATTTCTTTTTTTCTTTACCTTCCTTTCCCTATCCTATCTTTTCCTTTCCTTTCCTCTCTTTGGCCATTCTTTTATTTTCCTTTCCCTTCCCTTATTCTTACTTCCCTTTCCTTTATTTTCCTCTCCTTTACCATCCTTTTCCTTTACTCTTCCTCTCTCTTACTCTTCCATTCCATTCTTTTTTATTTCCTCTGTTTCTTTCCTTTCCTTTACCATTCGTTTTCATTTCTCTACCTAACAATCCATTTCCTTGCCCTTTTTTTTCTCTCCTTTACCATTCTTTCCCTTTTTTTCCCTTTTCTTTCTGTTCCTTTCCCTTCCCTTATTCTTACTTCTCTTTACTTTATTTTCTTCTCCTTTACCATCCCTTTCCTTTACTCTTCCTCTTCCTTTCCTTTCTTTTCATTTCCTCTGTTTCTTTCCTTTCCTCACCTTTACCATTCATTTGCATTCCTCTACCTAACAATCCATTACCTTTCCCTTCTTTTTCTCACCTGTACCAGTCCTTACTTTTTTTTTTTTTTTACCTTTCTATACCTCTTCATTTCCCTTAATTTTACTTTCCTTTCATCCTTCCCTTTCTTTTCCATTCCTCCTTTCCCTTTTTCCCCCCTTTTGCAATTTCTTTCCCTTCCTTCTCTTTCTTTTCTTCTATTTTATCATTCATTTCCAGTTATTTTTTTTTCTTTACCTTTCCTTTCCCTTACTTTTCCTTTCTTCATTTCTTTTTTTTCTTTACCTTTCTTTCATATCCTTTCTTTTCCTTTCCTTTCCTCTCCTTGGCCATTCTTTTGTTTTCCTTTCCCTTCCCTTCCCTTATTCCTACTTCTCTATCCTTTATTTTCTTTTCCTTTACTCTTCCTCTCTCTTACTCTTCCTTTCCTTTCTTTTCATTTCCTCTGTTTCTTTCCTTTCCTCTCCTTTACCATTCATTTGCATTCCTCTACCTAACAATCCATTACCTTTCCCTTCTTTTTCTCACCTGTTCCAGTCCTTACTTTTTTTTTTTTACCTTTCTATACCTCTTCATTTCCCTTACTTTTACTTTCCTTTCATCCTTCCCTTTCTTTTCCATTCCTCCTTTCCCTTTTTCCCCCCTTTTGCAATTTCTTTCCCTTCCTTCTCTTTCTTTTCTTCTATTTTATCATTCATTTCCAGTTATTTTTTTTTTCTTTACCTTTCCTTTCCCTTACTTTTCCTTCCTTCATTTCTTTTTTCTTTACCTTTCTTTCATATCCTTTCTTTTCCTTTTTTCCTTTCCTCTCCTTGGCCATTCTTTTATTTTATTTTCCCTTCCCTTCCCTTATTCCTACTTCTCTTTCCTTTATTTTCCTTTCCTTTACCATCCTTTTCTTTTACTCTTCCTCTCTCTTACTCTTCCTTTCCTTTCTTTTAATTTCCTCTGTTTCTTTCCTTTCCTCTCCTTTACCATTCATTTGCATTCCTCTACCTAACAATCCATTTCCTTTCCCTTTATTCTCTCCTTTACCATTCTTTCCCTTTTCTTTTCCTTTTCTTTCTGTTCCTTTCCCTTATTCTTACTTTTCTTTCCTTTATTTTCCTTTCCTTTACCATCCCTTTCCTTTACTCTTCCTCTCTCTTACTCTTTCTTTCCTTTCTTTTCATTTCCTCTGTTTCTTTTCTTTCCTCTCCTTTACCATTCATTTGCATTCCTCTACCTAACAATCCATTTCCTTTCCCTTCTTTTTCTTACCTGAACCAGTCCTTACTTTTTTTTTTTACCTTTCTATACCTCTTCATTTCCCTTACTTTTACTTTCCTTGCATCCTTCCCTTTCTTTTCCATTCCTCCTTTCCCTTTTTCATCCCTTTTGCCATTTCTTTCCCTTCCTTTTCTTTCTTTTCTTCTATTTTATCATTCATTTCGAGTTATTTTTTTTTCTTTACCTTTCCTTTCCCTTACTTTTCCCTTCTTCATTTCTTTTTTCTTTACCTTTCTTTCCATATCCTTTCTTTTCATTTCCTTTCCTTTCCTCTCCTTGGCCATTCTTTTATTTTCCTTTCCCTTCCCTTATTCCTACTTCTATTTCCTTTATTTTCCTCTCCTTTACCATCCTTTTCCTTTACTTTTCCTCTCTCTTACTCTTCCTTTCCTTTCTTTTCATTTCCTCTGTTTCTTTCCTTTCCTCTCCTTTACCATTCATTTGCATTCCTCTACCTAACAATCCATTTCCTTTCCCCTTTTTCTCTCCTTTATCATTCTTTCCCTTTTATTTTCCTTTTCTTTCTTTTCCTTTCCGTTTCCTTTCCTTTCCTTTCTTAATTATTTACTTCTGGTACTTTTTTCTTTTGTTTTATTTTTCCTTCATTTCCTGCCTACATTTCCTTCTTACCTTTCTTTATTACTTTATTTTGTATTTTTATTTTTATTTCCAAGCCTTACTTTACTTTCCCTTTTTTCATTTATTTTTCTTCTCTTGTCATTACAACAACTCCCTTTCTTCTTTTGTTCACCCTTTCTTGTACAATAGTTTTACTGAAATGTAAAAAGGATACAAATACAACATTTCCATGCAGGGGATACCAACAGTAGGCTCAAGACAAAACACCATGATTTAGTACATATATGGAATAAAAGGGACCCACCAGCCTAGGCCAGAGGTCAACACTGGGTGCCTGAACCTTAAGGCACAGAGGCTTGAGTGTGGAACAATCCACATAATTATTTAGAAACAAAGCTTAGACTGGTCATTTAGTGAAGTAATTTAGTAGGGAGAGCATAAGACCACCACAGGGCCCACACTTTGAGAAATTTAGTGTGAGAGTTGTGGAGGACACTACTTATCTTCTTCCTGATTGTGAGAGTCGTCCGGATTCTGTTCACCTCCACGAAGGAAACAGCTATTATTTCCATGCTCTGGCTATTGCGCTTTTGGTGGCTATAAATAGATAGGTGGCAAACTTCTGTTGGTAGGAGAAGAAGCCTAGTATCGGACAGCGGAGCAGTGCTAACTTCGCGTCTTTGCGAATACATACATGGAAGAGGGTGAACAACAGTCCAAAGACCCTTGACCAAATTCCCACCAGACGAGGCAAGACCACCAGATATGAAATTCTTCTCCTTGTTGGCTGCATCCTCAGAAACATCGGTCATTGTAGGATGTGTTCGATTTGGCAATGCGGGCTGGGACCCAATAACAGTGGAGGAGCACCTTATAGGCTACCTCCAGAGTATTCGTATTAAAGGAGCACTTTGCAATACCAGACCAGGCTTTACTCCAACCTTTGTGCACCCTTTTGTTTGCATTTCCTTTTGTTTCCTCTCATCCCATTCCTTTTCTCCATATTTGCTTTCCTTTCCCTTACCTTATCTTTCTTTTCCTTTACACCTTTTCTTTCTTTTCCTCTTCTTCTCTATTAATTTCCTTTCATTTCATTCCTCTACCATCCATTTTCTTTCTTTCTTTCTTTCTTTCTTTCTTTCTTTCTTTCTTTCTTTCTTTCTTTCTTTCTTTCTTTCTTCCTTTCTTTCTTTCTTTCTTCCTTTCTTTCTTTCTTTCTTTCTTTCTTTCTTTCTTTCTTTCTTTCTTTCTTTCTTTCTTTCTTTCTTTCTTTCTCCTGCCTTTGATGTTCCATTTTTAAAATTTTTGTTTAACATATTCTTCCCTTTCCATCATTTTTTATTTTCCTTTTTTCTTTCCTTTTCCTTTTTTTATTTTTATTTTCATTTTTTTTTCTTTTCCTTTTTTTAATTCCTGTATTAAAATACAATATACTTTTTGTCTGTGGAAATGTCCAAGCTAATATTACACAATAAAATATATACTTTTCTGTACGCAAACTGTATTGAATTCTTATCAAATTTATATTTACTGTGGGCTTTTTCACTGAATATTTTACTGGAATTCAGTTTTAAGTCGGTAATCTACTCTACTATAACTCTAAAAACAGGACAGATACAGGGAGTGTAAGCTTCACACAAACAATTAAATATGCAATTGAAAGGATACAGTATAGTGAACTGTTTTATCTTGCCAAAAGAAATTCCATTCATCGAGTCTTGAGACCCTCATAGAATAGTAAAGTAGACCATATAAAAAAGTAAAAATGATATTGTATAAATCATTTATACTTTATGAAATCATATACACCTTCAGAACAGTATCGATTGTGAAGTCTAGGATTCAGTCTATATTATTAATAAACAGCCTCATGTGTACAGCAACGGCAGTCAGAACACACATCAACATGGTCATGACAACCTGCGCCACCTCCCGTGAGGGCCCCTGGAAAATGACTGACCCCAAAGGTCGCCCTGACCTTGCAAGCCTCCCGACACCTCTGACACCCTGGATTCAGACATATTTCAAAGTGATAATGGAATTACACAGAAACCAGACTGTAGCAAAGTAAACAAGTATTTTACTTAAAGTGGAACTTTAGTCAGAAAATGAAGTCCTGCTAGATCACTTCAGGCTGGCCCATTTTGCAGGTATAGCTATGTAAAACATTTAAAAAAGTGCCTCTACTGTTTAAAATCCAGTAATAAACTGTCTCAGCCCACTCTGCACATGCTCAGTTGCTCTTCATTTTAGGCATTTTTAGGCATTGCTGAGTTTGTAGAGGTCGATCTGCTGACAGCCTTAAAGCAGAATTAAACCCAACCAATCCTTTACAGGCATGAAAGCTGCTTCTGTTTGATCTGAAACTGCCATGGTGCTGCAAATGTGATCAGTGATGACATCGGACATTTTGATGGTTTCACAGTTTGGTTGAGGAAACAAGCAAATATGAGAGTTAGCAATTCTGGCATCCCTTCCAAAGGTTTTTATTGACAGAAAGTACAAACACGAGAGCATTATTTGCGAGCAATTAAAAGAATGAACAGACACTTACTTTAAATGGTACAAAGAACAAAACCCATGTAAAAAAAACAATAAATAACATACAATCTCCAAAGAAGTGCAACGTGGAAGCGGTCGGCTCCTAAATACAGATGGTGGGGAACTGACCTCCACCGCATGACACCCTACACGGGAACAAGCTGTGTCATGTGAGGGAGACAGCTCCCCCAACCATCATACTCTGAAACCCTAGGGTATTAAATGAAATGTGAAGGGCCAAAATCAAACAAGAAAACACTAATGCCGAGATCTAATTTTATAATGAGAGGACCCCATCATTATATAACCTTAGAGGTCCAATAGTTAGAGTAGGAAACTAAATGATAAAATGAGCAGGCCTTTTGGCCTATGCATCCCAAAACAATCAGAGAAACACCCAAGAGGCTAAAATTAGGATTTTGAATTAAATGAGTACAGGATTCTCAAAAATAAGAGTGTAAAAGGGGGCTGTTCCTTAATTGTGGAACTGTGTATGTTGAAGGGTTTCCAAGGCCTCAAAGGATAGGGTCCTGGCTTACATGAGATGTTATGTATTCTAAAAAATCTAATAGACAGTAAAGGTACTTTGAAGGGGAAGAAAGAAGAAAGAAAGGTTGAGTCAAGTGACAAAGAGGAGAGATATATGAGGAAGACAAAAGAGTTAAGCCCAGCGGAGGTCCCACCCGCTACACCTGAGTTCCCACCAGAGTAGGCTAAGATATGCCCAGGTAGGTCCCCCAAGATCCCCAAACTGCTTCAAATTTCTCCCACGAGTCCAGTAGGATGCTAACCATTTTTTCCTGTTCCATGATCCATGAGATTTTCCTCTTGGCTGTGGCAAAGGAAACTCAGGGTTGCTTCCAGGCTCAAGCTAGGGACAATTTAACACCTAAGAGCAGGGCCGCTGATAGGGCAGTACAACCAGCCCTGTTGTATCGGGCCCGGTCCCATCAGCAACACTGCAGGGTCCATGCAGCATTACAGTTTATTGCTTCATTAAATTAAAAAAAGAAAAATCGAGCTTGCTAAACTTCTACCCCGCTCCTACTTGTTTATGGAGAGGGGTGTGTTATTTTCCTGGGCCCCATCAGGCCAACAGAAGAGGGACTATTTCTTCATTTTCGGGGGGCATGTACACCATGCCACCCTGCTACTCAATTAGTCATGGTCGGTGGAATGATACTATGATTTTCCGCTTGGCACCCTTGTGTATCTCCCAGCACAGCAGGTTATTACAAAAATCATCACAGGCAGCACAGTAAGCTTGTGCTCTATCATGGATCTATGTCACATGGCTGCTGAGGGTGCTGACTTTGTGTATAGTCTGCAACTCTCAGTACAGCCATAAGTTAACAGAGTCAGCAAATAACAGCCATGTGACATGATAGAGTACCTGCTTTTTTGTGCTGCCTGTGTGATAATTATAATGCTGATGATCATAAGACAGTTAGATGCTTCTTTACACTTCAGTTGGGGGAGCAGTGAACGTGCAGTGGAGCTGCATTTTTACCACCCCCAAACCAATCCCCTTTAACCACTTCCTGTCCAGCAACATACCAGTACGTTACTATATTGGAAGGGTGATATTTGGGCCATTACTGCAGTAATGATCGAGAGATCATTTTTTTGCCTCAGCGATTCTGCACAAAGTAAATGTAATCCTAGTGGCTAAGAAGCCCTTGGATAACTTTTACAGGCAGTGGAAGGGGGTCTGACCCCTGCCTTTAAGATGCGACTAGTAGCATTTGGTTCCTGGGACACAGTGAGAGGGATGGATGTCATTCCTCCCACCGTTGATGTCAGAAACCGGAAACAACAAGGATTTCGCTTCCAGTTTCAGTCTGACGTAAACAAGTCATTACCCACTTGAACAAGCATCTGATCAAACCTATCATGGTTTGATCGGATGCTTTGGGGGCCAGAGGACAGATATGGGGTCTAAAAGACCCCACATCTCTCCATAAAGAGGACTTTTTATGGCTTATGCTATCACAAGGGATGTTATTCATTGCTAACGGAATGGTCGAATCACTCCATTCAAATTTGAAGGATCCTGTCAGGTCTGCCACTACTGACTGGGGGACCGAGAAATTCAACGCTTGAGATTTGACCTGTAAACCCAAAACCCTAGCAAAGTTCTTTAGCAGTTTACAGATGTTTGGAAGTGAAGTGATTGGCGATGTTATAAAAAGCAGCACATCGTCTGCAAAAAGGCCGCACTTTTTTTTAGTTTGAGGGCCTCACTGAACCCCTTTAATATCCGAGTGAGACTGGATTGCAATAGCTAATGTTTCAATCGCTATTGCAAAAATAAGGGGCGAGAGGGGGCACCCCTATCTTGTCCCTCTAGCTATTTTGCTAGGCTCTGAGTAATCCCCTTGGAGGCAGACTCGGGCTACCGGATGAGAGTAGAGAACTTCTAGAAGGCCCATGAAGTTTTGACTTAAGCCCCAGCGGTGCATATTAGAAAAAAAGAGGAGGAGACCGAATCTAAGGCTTTCTGAAGGCAGCCTCCATCCCACTCAGATTATAAAAGAGAAACAATATCAATTGCTCTCCTGATTTGGTCTGAGCCTTGTCTGCCTGGGATAAACCCAACTTGGTCCTTTTGTGTGTATAGGCCTAATTAGGAAGCCAGATAATTTGCTTGGATCTTGGTCAAAATCTTTATGTCATTATTTATTAAAGAAATAGCTCTGTAATTTCTCACCTCTCCCTGATCTTTGTTTGGTTTGGGGATAACAGAGATGATAGCTGAGTTGAGGTGCCTAGCTAGTGGATCTCCCTTACGTTTTGAATTTAAAAAATTAATTAAATGAGGGGCTAGTTGTGTGGCAAACATTTTGTAATAAGGAACCGAAAAGCAGTCTGGTCCAGAGGCTGAGCCCCGTTTCAAATTTTTAATGACCTCCAGCACCTCTTCCTCTGTTATGGAGGTTTCCATCCTATCCCAGTGTCGAGCTTCCAATTTCGGAATTAGGAGTGAATCCCAAAAAGAAGTCATATGATTAGTATCACTGACTTCTCCTGAGCTATACAAAAGTTCATAAAACGCGTGGAAAGCTTCCATATAGCGATGAGGCTTTAAGGTAGAAACTTCAACCGACACCCAGATCTTAGGCAAAGAATATGTGTGCAACTGGGGGGAAAGTTTAGAGACCAACATTGGGCCTATTCTATTTGCTGATGATAGAATTTAGCCCTGCTCCAGTGTTAGTGCTTTTTCGCTTTGGATGTGAGGACTAAGTTCAGGGAGAGGCAAGCTGTCTCTAGCTGATCTAATGTGGATTTAGTAGGGTCACGTTTGTGCTTTTGTCTTATAGACAGGAATTCTTTCTCCAATTTTTCAATGTCAACAAGTTGCTCCCTTTTAATTTGTGAAGCTATCTGAATCAGTTTGTTCCTAATCGCTGCTTTATGCGTGGCCCAGAGTGTTTCCGCTTTCCATTTTTGTTAAGCAGAAAGTACTCCTGGATAGCCTTTTTAATTTCCAATACCCAAATCGGGTCACTAAGAATAGATTTGGAGAAATATTCGGGAAATATTCGGGGGCCTGTTGGATCTGCACAAGGATAAGACCATTGAGTGATCCGACCATACCGTGTCTCTGATGTTGGACTTAACTATGTTTGGTATATGGGCTGTGGAAAGGAAACTATGGTCAATCCCAGCATAAGACACGAGAAATGGGTATAATCTCGTTTCGTGGGGTTCATTTCACTCCAAGTGTCAGTTAGTTAATGCTGGAAGAGCAGTTTGGCGGTTTTGAGGCTTCTTTTAGGGGGTCATTGTAGTTGAGTTCCTGGGGGTCGAAAGTGGTATTCGAGTCCCTTCCATACAACAAGTGTACAGAGTGAGCATCTCCTGGAAAAGTTCTGTCTGGCCCTGATTGGGTGCATAGTAGGATATCAAAGAATATAGGTGGTCCTCTAGGAGTCCATTCACTAGGATAAATCTGCCCTCGGGATCCCCGTGTGATAGTTGGGGAGTGAATTTACAGCATTTAGGGAAAAGCATGGTCACCCCCTAGTTTCATCCTCTGCATTCGCTAGAAAAAACTGGGGATATTTGGCATGAAGGAAGGAAGGGTTATACCACCATGGGAAGTGAGTTTCTTGTAGGAGAACAATATCTACCTTTAGATATTGAAATCAATAAAGGATTTTTCTATGTTTCACAGGTGAATTCATTCCCTGTGTGTTGTGAGACACAATACGCAGAGGGGATGAGGAAACATTTTTTTCAGGCATGGAGCAGAGGAGGAGGACCCATGTCCTCAGTGCTGTCACTTACCCTGACGACTAATGAAGTCCAAGTTTCGGCATTGAAGCCTTGAACCCCAGCAGTATACGCATGTAGCAGTGATACTCCGTCAATGGGCTAAAAGGTAAGAGAAGAGAGACCTAGAAAAAGAAGGAGATTAGAAAAAGTAACTGGAAGAACATATGGCGATAGGAGGTTTCCAGTCCCTCGCTACCCACAAAGTAATCCAATGTTCCATCCTCAGAATCTGAGGGCAAAGTCCTATCAAGTGGACAAAGTAACACCATAACCACCCGATAGGCACAGGGTAACAGCCCCAGGCCCAAATTTTTACAAAAAGTAAAGTTTAAACCATGACAACATGCTTAAGTAATGTTACAGCAACTGAAGAGTATAAACGATGAGGGGAGGAAACGGGGAGATGGGGGGCAAGGGAACAGGGGGGGGGGATGAGGTAGAAGGGAAAGAAAGGCTGGGGTAACAGGGATAAGAACTGGCCCCGGGGGGGGGGAATAGCTTGAAAGTCAGACAGCAGGATGTCTGAGTGCCGCAAGGAGCAACAGGCACCTCAGTGACTAATGTTGGATTTGTCTCAGCCGACCCGGCTACTTCTAAAGTTTTTAAGGCATCCGTGAGAAGACTGCTGACAGGACTCAATTCTTGAAGATAAAGTTAAAGCAGAAAACAATAAAAAAAAAAAAAAACAAGGAAAAAAAAATCCTGCTCAAGAGATATTCTTGGTGTAAAAAGATTGTATCCAGGAAAGTTCACCTTATTCAAGCAAGTCCAGTGTATAGAGAATATGAACTTCACAGGTATGTAGATCAGAGGGGTCTGCCATCATTTGAGCGTTTGTTCTGTCTTGTTCCATACAGGAGTGATGGGGCTGGATGGAGGAGGACATTTGTTGGTCCCAGATTGAGAGGATGAAGAGATAGCAGGGGGAACCTGTGAAATGAGTTTTAGGCCCAGGAGAATTTTTTCGCCATCTTGGATGTTAGAAAAGGAATAGGTCTTGCCTTTGTATGAAAATTTAAGAGCAAATGGAAAGGCCCACCAATATTTGAAGTTATAGAGAGGACAGTGAGGAGAGGCTTGAGGGATCTCCTTCTTTGGATAGTGGATGGAGAAATGTCCGTAAAGATCTGTATCGGGTTGCTTTGGCATAGAAGCTGAGGTTGCGAGCGGGAGATTTTTATAATCTCTTCCTAATGGCTTAGAAGTGTGGTTTAACAACCCAAATCCTTAGGGTCCCATCAGGGCGAGGGGGGCCCAAGGCTCTGTGGGCATGGTTCAGTTCCTATCTATGCTGAGGTATATCTGGTAGGAGATCTTTAATGAGTCCCTGAACTGCCGTAGGGATGTCTGTAATGGAGTCTGAAAGGTCTCTTATGCAAAAGTTATATCTCCTGGACCTATTTTCTAGATCGTCAATCCTGGAAAGAGCAGTTTCAAATTGGTCCTGTAAAACTTGAATGAGATCTGTGTTCTGGTTAGCTTTGGCTACTGTGGTATCAAGCTTATGCTCGATCACTTCCATCCTAGAACCCAGACTCTGGAAATCTGCTTAAATATCTCCAGTTATTTTACCAGCAGTATTAGGTAAACCCCTGTCTAACAGCAGTGAGAACTTGTGAACTAGGTCTGCTGTGTTCAGTGATGTGTCTGCTGTGGGGGGATTTAGAAGCAGGGTGAGCCTCCAAAGCTCCCATAGGAGAGCATATAGTTCTCCCGTATGTGTCCTAGCAGGGATTCTGTTGATGCGGGGGAGAGAGCCATATTCTGTAGGTTACTCACATTCCTGCCTGATGCCAGCGGTGTACATTTGGGCGAGGTAAGGGGTCCCGACTCCAGGTTGCCTTCCTCCACAGGAGCACATGATGGAGACGCGGCCACCATCTTGGAATAAAAGCAAGCCCGCAGGTCCCTCCTTGCTGTTCCCCCAGACATAGGCCGATGCCTGAGGTTTTTCCCCCACTCTAGGAGTATAGGAGCGTTGGTGTTGCCGGTTGTAATCGTCCGTTAGCGGTGCAGAGCTCCTGGCTTAAGCGGCCATCTTGGGGAGTCCCAACCATACGCCTCCTCAATACTGGCATTCCAGGAATGTAACTGTTTTTTGAAACCGTTAAGGCCCCTATTACACTTGTGCAACCTAACACTCCCTTGATTTTGCAACGATTGTTTGCCAGATTTTTCCGCAATTTGGACATAAAGCAATGCCTGTGTAATCTTGGGGTCCATGGACCTCAAAACGCATCAAAGTCAGACCAAAGTAGTGCAGGTACTACTTTGAAGTCATTGCGACTTGAAGTTGCACAGATATGTACGGTACTCATTGGAAATCCTGGAGTACGACTCGTCATTTGACTTTGCAGTCCCAAGTTGCACAAGTGTGAAAGGGGCCTTAATTGATGGGTTTAGTTCAGTTTTATGACTTCCTGCTGTTTGGGGGCTCTGCAAAATGGCAGCCTCCAGCAAAAGTTGATATGGGTAAAGTTCCGCTTTAATGTGGAAGTAAACCCATCAATTTAACAGTTTCAACAAACAGTTACATTCCCGGACACATTCCAGGAATGTAAGTGTCACATTGGTTGTGCTCTCAACCAAACTGGCAAACCATCCAATGGCTAGTGTCATAACAGATCACATGTGCAGCATCATGGCAGATGAAGATTTAGGGCTTGTTCAGACCAAAGTTAACTGGCATCAG
>NW_028119244.1:12500-25195 GCF_965119305.1 Pelophylax lessonae | reverse complement strand
TAAGAAAAAAAAATTCAAGCGCCCCATCCCCCTATGCTCATGCGCAGAAGCGAACGCATACATAAGTCGCGCAAATCAGTGTTCAAATCATACATGTGAGGTATCGCCACGATCGTTAGTGAGAGCAATCATTTTAGCGCTAGACCTCCTCTGTAACTCTAAACAAGTAACGATCACCATTTTATTCTATAGGGTCTCTGCTAAAAGTATATATATATATATAATGTTTGGAGGTTCTAAGTCATTTTCTATCAAAAAATACTGTTTTTAACTTGTAAAAAACAAGTGTCAGAAAAAGTTAGGAATGAATAGAATAAAAATAATAATAAAATAGATAAACAAGCCTGCTTAACCACTTAAGCCCCAGAGGATTTGGCTGCTCAAAGACCAGGGCCTATTTTGCGATTCGGCACTGCGTGATTTTAACGGACAATTGCGCGGTCGTGCAGCGCTGTACCCAAACGAAATTGATGTCCTTTTTTTCCCACAAACAGAGCTTTCTTTTGGTGGTATTTGATGACCTGTGTGATTTTTACTTTTTGCGCTATAAGTTTTTTAACTTATAAATTTTTTAACATTTTAGGCCAATTTGTTTTCTGCTACATATTTTTGGTGAAAAAAATCGCAATAAGCATATTTTGATTGGTTTGCGCAAAAGTTATTGCGTTTACTAACTAAGGGAAAAATTTATGTAATTTTTATTGTTTTTTTTTTTTTAACTAGTAATGACGGTGATCTGCGATTTTTTTTGCGGGACTGCGACATTGCGGCGGACAGATCGGACCCTTGACCCTAAAAATGACACTGGCAGGGAAGGGGTTAACTTTATTAGACATCCAGGGATATGTGTTTCCCTAGGGGCGTGCTTCTAACTGTAAAGGGGCGTGGCTTTTGATGTAACCACAGAGACATACGATCCTACATAGCAGGATCGTAGGATCTCTGTTCTTACCTCAGGGAGAATGACAGGCGGCTTTGTTTACATCAGCCGCCTGCCTTTCTCCCTCTCCAGCAGGAGATTGCGAGTGACCGGCGGACATTGGAGCCACCGGTCACTCGCGCTGGGATGGCAGTGAACGAGCGGGGGCGGGAGCGCGCCTCCGGCAGCGCGCGATCGCCCCCTATTGGCTCGCAGGCGAGTGACGTACCTATACGTCACTTTGCCCAGCGGGGGGGCTGACCGCCGCAGTATATGTACTTGCGGCGGTTGGCAAGTGGTTAAAAAAACTAATATCCTAAAATGTAATGACATCCCATCAAGCTGGCAAACCATGTCCTTATGGAGCTGGCTTTGTACACAGGGTCACAGGCTTTATTAATATTATACAGGATTTATGTAGCGCCAACAATTTGCCCAGGGAGACAGTACAGTTACAATACAAAAAAATACAAGTGGGTTAGGAGGGCCCAGTTCATAAGAGCTTACAATCTAATAGGGTGGGGTAAGTGATATAAAAGGTAATAACTGTAAGGTATGAGCTAATCGAAGAATTAAAAATTCAGTTGTCTGGTGGTGGCGTGATAGGCTTCCCATAAAAAATGCATTTTCAGGGATCACCTAAAGGTGGCCAGAGTAGAAGATAGTTGGGCAGATTAAGGTAGAAAGATCCAGAAGATGTGAGAGGCTCTGGAGAAATCCTGGAGACGAGCATGGGAGAAAGAGGCAAGAGAGTAAGGGAGCAGGAGGTCTAGGGAGGAGCAAAGAGGACAGTTTGGGTGATATTTAGAGACGAGATTAGTGATGTAGCTTGGGGCAGAGTTGTGGATGGCTTTGTTTGTATGTCATTGTTAGTATTCTAATTTAATTTGCTGGGCAATCAGAAGCCAGTGGAGGGATTGGAAGAGAGTAGCAGTTAGTAAGGTAGATGAGTCTAATAGCAGCATTCATTCATGATAGACTAAAGGGGGGGGGGGGGGTAACCTGTGGAGAGCTAGCCCTATGAGAAGAGATTTGCAATAATCAAGGTGAGAGATTACAAGAGAGTCATGGTGGAACAGAGGAAAGGGCCTTCTCCAGACAGTTGACACAAGGTCAGATCTGCAACATTTTCCAAAATATCTTTGTATTCTTCACTTGCAACAACTTAACTTAATAATCTGGAGGGGTGCTCATATACTTTGGATCATACGACGGAAGGTATGATGGTCAAGTGTCCAACATTTTTTAGCCATAAAGTGTATTTCACCACTGGAGCTCCATGCAAATGATAAGGAGCCATCGTGTGACCTTGCCATAAGCCAAGTGTTTAATATTTAAACATTTTGGGGTTAATTTGCTACAACTGGAGAGTGCCAAATCTGGTGCAGCTCTGCATAGAAACCAATCAGCTTCCATTTTTTTTGGAAAAGCTGGAAAATTGGAAAAGCTGAAGTTAGAATTTATTGGCTACCATGCACAGCTTCACCAGATTTGGCACCCTCCAGTTTTAGTAAATTAACCACTTACCGCATACTAACGTATATTTACGTCGGTAAACTTTGCGGTAGTATACCGGGATGATGCCTCTAGCTAGAGACACCATCCCGGTACCGTGGTTTAGTGTCAACGGTCGGCTTTCCGTTGGTGATGACCGATGCGGCCCGGGAGCAGCTCGATCGTTACCCGGGTAAGAGGGAGGGGACGTCCCCCCCTCCCGCCGCCTTCCGTGACTTTGCTCGGGGCTCCCGTCCCACCGGGTGCCCCCCGAGCACCCAGCTGGCATGTCCGCCGGCTGGATGGAGTCCCGATGAATGCCGGAAACGGCTTCGATCGGGTCTCCGATGACGTAACACGGAGGCGGCGTCCATGACTTCACTTCCGGGTTACTGTGCTGCAAAAGGCGGCAAATTTAAAAACCGGCTGTATGCAAAAATGCCATTTTTGGCATCTTGCATACATGGAAGTGTAGTGGAGGGGTCTGGGGTCTCCATAAAGAGTACCTGTCACTACATATTGGTGTCACAAGGGATGTTTATATTGCTTGTGACAGCAATAAAAGTGATCAGATTTTTTAAAAAAACCTGTAATAAAGTTAAAAAAAATAAAATAAATAGGAAAAAAAAAATTTAGCTGCCCCCGTCACCGTTAGCTCGCGCACGAAAAAAAACGTATATTGAAGTCGAGCCGCGAATGAAATCACTGTTCAAACCACACATGTGAGGTATCGCCGCGATCGCCAGAGCGTGGGCAATAATTAAAAAAAAGAGCTACACTCTAACTCTAAACTGGTAACCGTTAAATAAATTTAAAGCGTCGCCTATTGAGATCTCTATTGACCGTAGTTTGTCGCCATCCCACGAGGGGGGGCCGCAATTTTAAACCGTAACATGTTGGGTATCTATTTACTCGGCGTGACATCATCTTTCACAATATACAAAAAAATATGGACTAACTTTACTGTTTAGTATTCTTTAAATGCAGTGAAATGTGATTTTTCAAAATTTTTCCAAAAAAATGGTGTTTTAAAGACCACTGCGCAAATACAGCGTGGCAGAAAATATTGCAATGGCCGACATTTTATTCTCCAGAGTCTTTGCTAAAAAAATATATATAATGTTTGGGGGTTCTAAGTAGTTTTCTAGGAAAAAATACTGATTTTAACTTGTGAACAAAAAGTGTCCGAAATAGGGCTGGGGCTTAAGTGGTTAAGCCTCTTGTTTCCTCTATTAACATTTAATACGCGTTTTGTTTTTATTAAATACATACAATATTTTCCCATGAATTATCCTTTTAGAACTTCTCTATCCCTATGGATCGGGGGTTGACAATCTCAGTCCACAGGCTGATGATGGAGGACCACCACAACAAACCCTAAATACCAACATTCCAGTCTTTGGAGAGATGTTCTCTTCATTCTATGTGAGTACATTTACATCTAAGCCAGTAACAGTTTAGGCATCTTAGCACCTACAGAGAGCTGTCCTATAGAAAGTTGCAAAAATGCTTTTTTTTTTTCTCTTTGAACAGATGAACAACAATGGATTTCTGTCATTCAAAGTTAACATCACTGATTACAGGCCCCCAAGTCAAAGTGTGAGCTACCCATTCTTGGCTCCTTTCTGGTCCGATGTGGATAACAGCCAAGAGGGTTCAATCTACTATCGCCAGACCAACGACAGCGACCTTCTTGTCTGGGCAACATCGCAGCTTAAAACGTATTTTCGCCTCTACAAATTTAACGCTACATGGATTTTTGTGGCAACGTGGGAAAAGGTTATGTTTCATGGAGCTAAGACTGATCAGGTATTTCCTCGAGACCAGGGCTGCTGATAGGGGGGGACCACCAGCCCTCTTGTAGGGGGCCCGAGCACCCAGGGGGGCCCACACAGAGAGAGGGATTAGTGATGGACAACAAATACAGAAATCTTCCCCCAGCACCTGAATCTGATCTGTCCCTCTCCCTGCTATCAGCTTTTATCTGTTGAGAAAGAGACAGTTGTCCCTCACTAATCCCCCTCCCTGTGTGGCCCCCCTCCCTCCCAGCACTTATCTCTGCTCAGGAGTTTATTTGTAAATTGTAACTTTGTTTCTCTCTCTCTGTCTCTCTGATCACTGAGCTCCAACTGCACAGCCTGTATATTTTTCTCATCTCATCTTCTTTTTTATTTAACATAGTTTTTTTTTTTTTTTTAGATTTAGCAGGAATTATGCGAGTTATGGTATATTTGTGTCTGATAATAGTGATTTTGTTGTAATTTTAGCTAAATATATCTTTAATATTTTCTGGGGGGGCCCTGCCAGGTAGTCTGTACGGGGCCCCGCGATTTCTAACAGCAGCCCTGCTCGAGACTAGCAAATGGCACACGTGTTCCTCAGGGTGAGATCAGGCTTTTAGGAATGGAGATAGAGGACAGTGTAGAGAGAAGATGTCCAATAAAACAAAAAAAAAAAAAAAATTGAACACATGGGGGGGATTTACTAAAACTGGAGTGTGCAAAATCTGGTGCAACTCTGGATAGAAACCAATCAGCTTCCAGATTTTTTTTTCTCAAAACCTAACCACTTAAGCCCCAGGCCTATTTCGGACACCTTTTTGTTTACAAGTTAAAATTAGTATTTTTTCCTAGAAAACTACTTAGAACCCCCAAACATTATATATATATATTTTTTAGCAAAGTCTCTGGAGAATAATGTGGCGGTCATTGCAATATTTTTTGTCACGCGGTATTTGCACAGCGGTCTTTAAAACGCCATTTTTTGGGAAAAATTTTGAAAAATCACATTTCACTGCATTAACCACTTTACCACCGGAGGATTTTGCTGTCTTACGTCTGGGCCACTTTTTGCGATTCGGCACTGTGCGACTTTAACTGACAATTGCGCAGCCATGCAAAGCCGTACCCAAATTTATGTCCTTTTTTTTACCACAAACAGAGCTTTCTTTTGGTGGTATTTGATCACCTGTGCGATTTTTACTTTTTGCGCTATAAACAAAAAAAAGAGCGACAATTTTGAAAAAATAACAATATTTTTCACATTTTTTTAGATGAAATTCCCCCCCCAAAAAATGTAAAAATCAGAATTTTTTATCATTTTTGGCCAATTTGTTTTCTGCTACATATTTTTGGTAAAAAAAATCGCAATAAGCATATTTTGATTGGTTTGCGCAAAAGTTAATGCGTTTACTAACTAAGGGAAAGATTTCTGTCATTTTTGGTGTTTTTTTTTTTTAACAAGTAATGGCGGCGATCTGCGATTTTTTTTTTTTGCGGGACGGCGACATTGCGGCAGACAGATCGGATCCTTTTTGACACTTTTGAGGGTTCCAGTGACATTACTGCAGTAATCAGTGCTATAAATATGCACTGTTACTGTAAAAATGACACTGGCAGGGAAGGGGTTAATTGTATTGGAGACGGAGGGGTTAATGTATGCCTGGTGCTTACTGACATGTGTAGGGGGAGGTGACTGAGTGACACAAGGACAGATCGCAGGTACAGCCACACTAAACCCTGCAATCTGACCCTGCCTGTCACTTAGGAGATCCGCCCGCTTTGTTTACACAAGCGGGCGGATCTCCAGACTCGATTCCCTGACGATCGGGGAAGAGCGGCGGCTCCCCTGGCCCGACTCCCGCTGTGACTGAATAAAGCGGGAGCGAGCCTCCGGCGGCGGGTGCGTGCCGTCCACAAGGGAAGGAGTCCAGCGACGTAGGTCTACGTTGCTGGACGATAATGAGCCACATTGCCGCAGTAGCAGCAATCTGAGCGGTCGTTATGTGGTTAAAAAAAAAACTTAACAGTAAAGTTAGCCCATTTTTTTTGTATATTATGAAAGATGATGTCACGCCGAGTAAATAGATACCCAACATGTTACGGTTTAAAATTGCGCACACCCGTGGAATGGTGGCAAACTACGGTCAATAGAAGTCTCAATAGGCGACGTTTTAAAATTTTTTAACGGTTACCAGTTTAGAGTTAGAGTGTAGCTCTCTTTTTTTAAAATTATTGCTCACGCTCCGGCGATCGCGGCGATACCTCACATGTGTGGTTTGAACAGTGATTTCATTCGCGGCTCGACTTCCATATACGCTTTCTTTCGTGCGTGAGCTAACGGCGACGGGGGCGGCTTAGTTTTTTTTTTCCTATTTATTTTTTATTTTTTTACTTTATCACATGTTTATTAAAAAAAAAAAAAATCTGATCACTTTTATTGCTGTCACAAGCAATGTAAACATCCCTTGTGACAGCAATATGCAGTGACAGGTACTCTTTATGGAGGGATCGAGGGTCTAAAAGACCCCAAACCCCTCCACTACACTTCTATGCATTCAAAACTCCGAAAATGGCATTTTTGAATACATTTGTTTTTTGAATCTGCCGCCTTTAGCAGCAGTGTAACCCGGACGTGATGTCATGGGCGCCGCCTTCTGGGTTACGTCATCGGAGACCCTTCCGGCTTTGATCAGGACTCCATCCAGCCGGCGGATGTGCCGGCTGGGTGCCCGGGTCTCCCGGTGGGCCGGGAGACCCGGGCAAAGCCGCGGAAGGCAGCGGGAGGGGGGGCATCGATTTAGCTGCTCCCGAGCAGCATCGGTCATTACCGCCGGAAAGCCGACTGTCGGCTCTAAACCACGGTACCGGGATGATGCCTCTAGCCAGTAAGTGGTTAAATGAACAAGCCGAAGTTAGAAGCTGATTGGCTACCATGCACAGCTGCAACAGATTCTGAGTGTTCTAGTCTTTGAAAATCCTCCCCCCCCCCCATAATGTGGATCTCCAGGGGAACCCCTAAAATAGTTTTCAGGTCTCGGAGATCTCTTACTGAAATCAAGTCACCTGAGGGCGATAGGAAAATGCCTTATGTATTGGTAGTCAGTAGGAAAAATTAAACCCGTACAGTGATGATCAGAATGCCACCGTTACAGACATCTAAAGAGTTCATTGGCGTCATGCTGCTGGCCTTTGCAAAGTAGTGTTGGCCTCAGATCTATGCAAGCACTATTACATGGGAGGTGAGTCATCCACAGCTTAAAGTAAAACTATAGGCAAGAACTTTTTTTTTTCATTTTGGATAGAGTAAGGGAGGGTTATCACCCCTGTCAGATTTTTTTTCGCCATCTGTGTCACATTGGGGAGATTTCCTTTCACTTCCTGTCCCATAGCCAAACAGGAAGTGAGAGGAAATCCCTGCAAATTAGGAGAATTCCTTGGGAACCCCCCAGGTCACCATAACTAGTGTCCCCATTGGAAGATTTCCCCTCTATTACTTTTCTAGAGACAACCCAAAATTTGGGATTCTCTTTTACTTTCACTTTCAATGATAATGGTAAACAGGAGTTAGGACAAATAGAGAGGGGGGGATCTCCCTAACTGATGCCCAGGCTGAAATAAAACCTGATGGGTGTTCTAATCCCTCTCCACTCCACTGTATTTAAATATGCTAGTAGATCCTACCCCCCCCCCCCCCTCCAGACTGACAATGCTGCTGTCCAAAAGGGCCACCTGTGCTCCCTCATCCAGAGTGGGGGCTCCCTAATACAGGAGGTGTGTTACTGGCCAGATGACCGGGTGAAAACAGAAGGGAAAAAGCCTAAAAGAAGAAATTAATGCAGCCGCCACATCTCATGATTAGTTTAGCTGCAATATGTTACATTTTTGGATTTGAGTTTAATACTGTTTAAGCCTAATTTCAGATGGCATCTTGGCAATGGGCAACAGTACCATTCCAGAGATAAGACTATAATCCTTCCACTTTATAAAACTCTGGTCCGCCCGCATCTGGAGTATTCTGTTCAGTTCTGGTCGCCAGTCCTCAGGAGGGATGTGTTGGAGCTGGAGAGAGTCCAGAGAAGGGCAACTAAACTATTTAGGGGATTGGAGGACATTAATTATGAAGAGCATCTGCAATCACTTGATTTATTCTCCCTGGAGAAGAGACGCCTGAGAGGGGACTTGATAGCAATTCATAAATATCTCAATGGGGATCTCAGCATAGAAAAAAAGCTATTCAGTCGAAAAGGATTGCATGAGGATTTGAGGGCATACAATGCGATTAGAGGAGAAGCATTTTAACCTCAGGCAACGCAGGGGGTTCTTCACTGTTATGGCTACAAGATTGTGGAATTCTCTACCACAAGAGGTGGTTTCTGCGGGAAGTATGGTGGCTTTCAAAAGACTCTTAGACGTACATCTCAAGGATCAGAACATTCAGGGGTATGAGAGATGATTACAGCCACACACACCTACACAGGTTGTACTGGATGGACTATTGTCTTTATTCAAACTCAACTACTATATAACTATGTAACTATGTTCTAAGCAGTGACAATAAATGTGTAAAAATACCTCAGAAATCTTAATCTGTCTTTGGCCACCAAACAAATATTATTATTATTATTTCATTTTTGTTTTTAAAGAGGGGACCTGTACAGTGGAAGCCCAAAAAAAGGAACTTGGCTAGTCACCGGCATTGCTTGTAGGCTTCCTAAATCGGATCTTTTTCCCATTACTGACTTACCATGCCTTGCGTGTAGGTGGTCATCTCAGTAAAGGTGGAGAAGTTTGGTTCCTCTTGTCAGAGCTGCCCTCTTGATGACTGGTGATCTGATCTTTGGTGGGGTAATGATGAAGAAGCAGCATGATTGATGTAGGGAGCATATGAAGAAGCAGCAGGGCTGATGTAGGAAGAACATATTCACAGAATGGATGGTGCAAAAGCAGGGAGATCCTTGCATTGCAGGTCCTTTGGGTACAGCTTCCTCTCCAGCAAAGAGAACATTAGTGATATCATCAAATCTTACTCCAAATCTGGTGAGATCAATAATGAGAGGCAGGAGTACCTTAGATAATCTAACATTGATGTACCACTGTGAGACAGAGGAGTGCTTGGAAACCAGGAGTTCAGGAAGTATCTGTTACCTATAAGATAGGAAATGTTCACTCTTTGAGTTCAGGTCCATCGTATTACTTCTTCTTCGCCCATGAAGAGTAAAATTATAAGTTATAAGTTATAGACATAACATGGCTTTATGTGATAAAAAAAAACTGTTATTCCCCTTGGCTTAGTTACTTGCAGGTACCGGACATGCAGAGTTGACCCCCTGGGCGGAACCACTTTCTTCCCTTTCTTTCTCTTCTTTTTATACCTACTATTCTTTCTTCTATACTCCCACAGTACCTCTATTCTCTTTGATTTCTCAATTTCTTTTTATATGTATATGGTCCTCCTGATATTGGCAGAGGGGTCCTTGGACACAAATACATGGTCGAACAGATGTCTGGACCTGGCCCTGGGAGGGTACTGGTTATAAGATTAGAGTATTGTTGTTATTTAGAGTTTTCATTGATGTTCAGTTTTTACGATGCCCTAGACTTTAAGGCCTCTTATGTTTTCTACTTGGAAAGGCACTGTTTTTCTTCCAATCAGGGTCCATGGGCGTCCCAAGTGCCCCCCCCCCCGGAATATCAACTTCCCCTTTAAAGTGGTTTTAAGCCACTTTATTCCATTCTATCTGATCTGTTTAATAATCCTGCGTGCCCGTGCCCCTGTGTCTGAGTATATGTTTAAAAAAAATATGCCGTTCTTTACCAGTTTTCAGAGCACCGATCGCCGCTCACATGACCTTCCGGCTCTCTCCTCTCCCCATCTGATAGCTGCCTGCAGCGGGCGGGGCCGAAGATTCCCCTCTGACGTTAGTCGGGAGGGGAGGAGGAGGAGAGGCGGTGGATCACGTTACCAGTTTTCAGAGCACCGATCGCCGCTCACATGACCTTCCAGCTCTCTCCTCTCCCCATCTGACAGCTGCCTGCAGCGGGCAGGGCAGAGGATTCCCCTCTGACGTTAGTCGGGAGGGGAGGAGGAGAAGAGGAGGAGAGGCGGTAGATCACGTGAGCATCGATTGGCACTCTGAAAAGTGGTTAAAAACGGCTTATTTGTATAACACACATATACAGAGGGGCACACAGGATTATTAAACAGACTGTAGACCGGATATGAAACTTTAAATGAAACTACAGCAGCAGGAGGGGAGGGGGCGGGCACTGACACAGGGAGGGGGGTGAGAGGACAGAGGAGGACAGGAGGGCTGCGGATGACGGAGGCACGTAGACGAACCATGGTGTCCGTGATCATGTGTGTATAAATAAGCATTTAATAATGTAAACATAAACATAAAAAACAGATTAGAAATTGCTAATTCGACAATGGCAGCTTGATCCTTCCATAAAGGTTTTGCCTCAGGTTTCTCAAACCTTTGCATGCCTCCACTTTATGTGATAATGTCAAAGCCCCTTCCCTTTGTGACATTGTCAAAAAGGGGTGGAGCATGGGTGACCTTAAAATAATACCCCCCCCCAAAAAAAAAGTCCAGCTGACGCCCATATCAGGGTCCTTAACATCATGGAACTGCTGTGAGTCGGCCCATAATAACTACTTAGACCAGGGATCCTCAAACTACAGCCCTCCAGCTGTTGCGGAACTACACATCCCATGAGGCATTGTAACACTATGACATTTACAGACATGATGAGGCATGTAGTTCCTGAACAACTGGAGGGCCATAGTTTGAAGACCCCCTGACTTAGA
Organism: Pelophylax lessonae; assembly: GCF_965119305.1. Lineage (NCBI taxonomy): Eukaryota > Metazoa > Chordata > Amphibia > Anura > Ranidae > Pelophylax > Pelophylax lessonae. The sequence goes on along the minus strand of NW_028119244.1, from coordinate 14,190 downwards.
CCTTTAATTGAACTATCGAGCTGTCCAACTTTGTTCCTTGTTACTCTACATCAGGCATCACTAAATGGTGGACCGCGGTCCGGACCCAGCTAGTGTCTCATCCGGACCCCTGCAGTCCCACCCTATAGAGTCGTTCTACCCACAGCCATCACCAAGGCCATTCTCAGAGCCAACAGCTTGAGGCAGGACAGCAATGGACAGAGGGCGGGGGCTACCTAAGTTAACAAGCAGGTGATTGCTTGCGAGGATACAGGGCGGTCATCGCACAAACATGTGATTTGGACCTCTGCTGGAAGAATATTTTACTGACTGGACCTTTGTGAATTTTAATTCAATACCCCTGCTCTACATGTACCAATACTGCTGTGTATGTTACCTTAGCGACTTACTGTTGTTGCTATATTTTGTACTTTATTTATATCTTGGAAAGAAAAAAAAAATGATTGAAACTGAAAAAAAACCTGTTATTTTTGATTCCTGGAGACTCAAGATTTCGGGATGAAAAAACAAAAGTTACATAGTAGTTGAGGTTGAAAAAAGGCAACAGTCCATCCAGTTCAACCTGTGTGGTGTGTGTGGATGTATTCATTTCTCATACCCCTGAATGTTTTGATCTTGGAGATGTACGTCCAAGAGCCTTTTAAAAGTAGCCATACTCCCCACACTTACCACCATTTGTGGAAGAGGGTTCCACAATCTTATTGCCCTTACTGTAAAATACCCCTTACGTAGCCAAAGGTTAAATCAATTAAAGTTGCTTTTACAAACAATGGCAGTGGAAATCCAACCGCAGTACACAACTAGATAGAATTTTATAAAAGACTTATAAAAATAATAACTTTTCATTCATGGTTCATTCTTGGTTCTCCTCTTTCAGAGAAACACTTTTCAAGTTGTCCTTATCTCCGATGGGAAACTCACATTTGTGTTGTTTAATTATAAGTCCCTTCTTTGGCCAGCTATGATCAATGGTTACCTGAGTGGTAACTTGGCACTGGTGAGTATGCAAGCGTAAAGATGGTGCATCTTATTTTTGTATATTTTAATATCTGTTTATGGCATTCATTTTCATCCTGCAGTAGTCTAGGTCAGCCTTTCACAACCTTTTCAACATGAAGGAACCCTTGAAATAAATTTCTGGTCTCGGGGTTCTTAAAAACGAAAAATCTACAACTAATGACACATTAGTGTGACAGTCAGTGGCTCCAGTCAATGTTTCTCACTCTTGTCCTTACTCTTGTTATCATTGGGAAGAATTACCCCCCCCCCCTACAGATAGCTAAAAGGAACAATGGTGTCATTGAGAAGTTATCTGAGTGGGAGAAATTGCCCATTGCTCAAGGAACCCCTAGCAACCTCAGGAGGAACCCTGGTTGAGAAACCCTGGTCTACATAATCCTTAAAGTGGAGTTCATGCTCGCTTCCACTAGGCAGCGAGGATGCCGATCCATGGGACCGGCGGAAATTGTGGCCGCCGGTCCCGTGGATCGATATTTTCGGTGCCTAGTGGGGGCGAGAAAGCGCAGCCAGTGGCGCGCGTGCACTCGCCCCCACTAGGCAGCGAGCATGCCGATCTGACAGTGAAGATGCCGATCCACGGGACCGGCAGCAATCGTGGCCGCCGGTTCCATGGATCGGCATTTTCAATGCCTAGTGGGGGCGAGAGAGTGCCGCAGGTGAAGCACGCTCG
>NW_028119244.1:0-7500 GCF_965119305.1 Pelophylax lessonae | reverse complement strand
CCCAAAGCACACACCCATTTTGAGGGCTAGCACCCTAGTATGGTACGGGGGGTAGCACTCGCTCACCCCCCCTTTCCTGGCCTGCCAGGCTGCATGCTCGGATAAGGGTCTGGTATGGATGTTGGGGGAATGTTTTGGCCTAGGGTTCCCCTCAAAATCTATACCAGACCTAAAGGGCCTGGTATGGATTGAGGGGGACCCCCACACTGTTTTTTTTTTTTTTTTGTGTTTTTCAGCAGAAAACTGGAAGTGACGTCCCCCGACTCCTGAGGAGCCTCCAAAGTCGGATGACGTCACTTCTGGTTTTTGGCCGAGCCCAGAAGTTCCATGTTTTTATATGATATCATATCTTACATGTGAGGGCACTACATAGTTGAAGGTAAATCTAAAGCAAATCTAACAACAAAAGTTGTATAGTGTAGATCCAGCTTTGGTTGGTTGAATGGGGTAGCACATAGGATTTTTCTTGCTTATTACAGAGTTTAGGAGCTTCTGGGAGCTGTCATTTTTTTTTTATCTGACAAATCGCTCCCAAAAACACAAGAAAAAGCTTTTTTTGTTTCTGCTCCTGAAAGCTAAAGCTGGACTTACAATATTGTGCATGGGCACATACTGTAAAATAACATTTACTTCTGGGGGCAGAACAAAATGCTCAAACTAGCTGGTAGGAGCTTAACCACTTGTCAACCGCCAGCAGTAAATATACTGCGGCAGGTTGGTTCTGTCCCGCAAACTGACGTAACTGTATGTCGCTTCGTGGGACCGGCTTCCCCACAGGGGAAGCTGATCTGCAGGTCTGGTGGCCGCAATCGCCGCCGGGCACCCGCGATCGCTCCCTGGGGAGACAGAACGCCGGTCTGCCGTTGTAAACACGTTGTTCTGTCAGTAATGAACACAGAGCTCCTGTTTTCCTCCTAATTAGGAACACAGGTCCCTGTATTCATTCTATATGTACATCCCCCACACAGTTAGAAAGCACCCCCTAGGGACACATTTAACTCTTTGATTGCCCCTGGTGTCAACTCCTTCCCTGCCAGTGTCATTAGTACAGTGACAGTGCATATTTTTAGCACTGATTACTGTAGTAATGTCACTGGTCCCCCCAAAAGTATCAAGAATGTCAGTTAGGGGTCGGATCTGTCCGCCGCAATGTCGCAGTCCTGCTAAAAATCGCAGATCGCCGCCATTACTAGTAAAAAATAAATAAATAAATAAAAATGACATAAATCTTTCCCTTAGTTTGTGGATACGATAATGTTTGCACAAACCCATCAATATACACTCATTGGGATTTTTTAAAAAATGTTATAATGATTTTTTACCAAAAATATGTAGCAGAATACAAATTGGCCTAAAATGATGAGAAAAATTAGATTTTTAATTTTTTTTTTATTGGGAATGTTATATGGCAGAAAGTGAAAAATATTGTTTTTTTATGTTTTTTTTCTTGTTTGTTTATAGCGCAAAAAATAAAAATCGCACAGGTGATCAAATGCCACAAAAAGAAAGCTCTATTTGTGGGGGAAAAAATGATATAAATTTTATTTCGGTACAGCGTTGCACGGCCGTACAATTGTCAGTTAAAATAACGCAGTGCCGAATCGATTAAAATGCCCTGGTCATTTGGGTGGGAAAACCCTCCGGTCCAGAAGTGGTTAAGAATAAGCTTGAGTGCATGAAGCCTTACTATTTGATGCATTGACTTATCACTTTGATGTATGTTATATCATGTTTTATTTGACTTATTTCTGTAATGTTTTGCATTTGATCACATATCACTCTAATATTAAATTATTAAATATCGGCCTTTCTACATTACTTATATTGCTTTTTATGAACCTGTGTTATCACAGGTCTCAGTCTACCTACTGCCAGGTGTCCCCCTCATTTAAAGTCCCAACTCTTTGTTTTTTTTTTCTTTTTTGACCATATAACCAGGGATGGAGGCATATGGTGTATTCACCAGGCCTCATTTAAAGTCCCCAAACCCTTCTTTTTCTTCATATTGAATATAGGGATGGAGGGGTATCACCGTGTAGGAATTTTCTTTTTTACTTCTATTGCTTTTTATGAATCTATGTTATCACAGGTCTCAGTTTACCTACTGCCAGGTGTCCCCCTCATTTAAAGTCCCAATTCTTATTTTTTTTTTTGTCCATGTAACCAGGGATGGAGGCATATGATGTATTCACCGGCCTCATCTAAAGTCTCAAAACCTTCTTTTCTTCAATATGTTATTAAGTGCAGCACATTTATCATATTACTTCACTGTACAGAATTAATATCCACTTCACACTGTATGGTTAAATGAATGGTGGATCCAGCATCTCCCACCTTTACATCTTTTATTTATTCATTTATTTTTTGCTGTCTAAGCCCATTTTGGGGAAATTTCCCCTTACGTGACTTAAAACGGAGTTCTGGGCACGAAAACTTTTTTTCAATAAACATACCCCCGGGACAGTCAGGGCTAGTACATTCCACAATGGCTAGCCTCTGATCTGTCCCGGTTCGCACTTACCTGCAAGAAGAAATACTCACTTATAAAATTTCTCCTCCAGTGTTGCCATCTCTGTTGTGGGCAGCTGAAGCCGGAGCGATCCTCTTCTGCGTCCTCTTCCGTGTCTTCTTCTCCCAGAATGCGCCTGCACCGGCCCCTCTCGCCACTTCCGGTGCGGCGCCGCATTCCTCCACAGCTTCTGGGCATGCCCAGAAGCTGTTTAGCAGGGAATGCGGCGTCGCCCCGGAAGTGACGAGCGGGGCCGGTGCCATCGCATTGATTCCTGGGAGCGATGACGTTCAGCTCCCAGGAATCATCGCAAGACAGGAATTGACGACGGAGTCGCGGCACAGAGGGAGGAAGTGGAGAAGAGGTGAGTATTTTCTATCTACAATTACAAGGTGAGTAAAAAAAAAAATATACCTAACTATCCAATTCCTTTTCAGGTGAAGGAGACCAAGCGGATGGGCACAAAAAAGGTCGATTTTGTGCCCGGAACTCCGCTTTAAGTTGTCAACAGCACAGATAGTGAAGGAAAATCTCACCAGACACAAAGCAATAGGAGCCCAACAGAAGTTTCTAAATGTTCCTCACTTTATACAACACTGAAGCAAAGGTTTGGGTGAAGCTGGGCTTTAATACAGAGCATTTACCAAAAGAATTTTAAAAATGGCATTACATGTTCTAGAATATCTACTGTTTTTTTGAAAAAGTAGAAAAAGTTGAACGAAGAGTCATCTGATTTCATACTTTGGAACCACTTTCTTCTTTCTTCTAGATATAGCCTCCGTTCTTCTAGTAATAGGTTTCTTTCAAGGTACAGTTGGTACTTCATTATTACCTAATCAATAAGACATAGTAGATGAAAGTTAAAGACTGGAAATGAGTATGATACATCCTATATACATGATATGTCTGAATGGCTTACACTCTTGCCTTGCTGGGTTCAGTCCCATCAGAACTATGTATGCCTGGAGTTAGGTAATATAGATGCCCAGAGGGGCTTCCAAAGCCACATTAAGGTGTAATCGATTAGAGAGCAAAGAACAGGAGTTCCATGCCAAGTGATTAGAATCTAATGTTTATTTCACTAAATGTATTCCTACATGTTCAGTAGGTGCAGCCAACGTCTTTTGGGGGGGGGGGGGGCCCAGATTGTCCCCTACATCACAGCTGTTGTTATATGCAGAATTGCTCCTGGGTGAACTTGGACAGATATTAAAATAGTGGTGCATGAATAAACAGGGACATCTTTAGCTGTTCCTGTAGCAGCTAACACCAGCAGATGAAGAGCATTCCTATGAATGAGTGAACCACACTGCTAAAAACTGCCTGGGTCCACCCAGTAGCGATTCTGCATATTACACAAGATCTGATGAAGGGGAATATTTCGGGAACCTGCAAGGCATTGACTGCAACTCATGATCTTGTGGAAATTACTTTGGTGGAATAACATTTTTGGAATAAAAAAAAAAATTGGAATAGTTTTGGACTTTTGACCTTTTCCAGGAACCTGCAAGGCATTGACTGCAATTCATGATCTTGTGGAAATGACTTTGGTGGAATAAATAGTTTTGGACTTTTGACCTTTTCCTGTCTTTGCTTTCCCCTTGGTTTGAATGTTATCAACAGCTTTACATAGGTTTCCGTGTAATGTAACCATGAATAAAAATACCCCAACAACCTTTTTTTGTCAACTCTTTGACAAGTCTTTCATGAAAATAAACCAACAAAACAGACCCATGATGGTAAGACCCCATTCAGACTAGCGCGACTTGTCAGGCGACTTGTCAGCCTGACAAGTCGTGCTCGGTCGCTCGCCATTGATTAGCACAGGACCCGTTCTAATAGGAGCGACACAAGTCGCTCCGACTTAGAAAAAGGGTCCTGTACTACTTTGGGGCGACCTGGGAGCGACTTGCATAGACTTCCATTATGTGAAGTCCCTGCAAGTCGCGCCGAAGTCGTGGTGCACTTCACAGGTCGCCCCTCGAAGTCGGATCGCGCCAGTCTGAATGGGCTGTAAAGGAGGAGTACAGCCAAAGCTCTTTGGCTGTACTTCCCCTGTGGATCACAGGATTACAGATAGTTCTGCACACTTGTGACTGAAGCCCGCTGTCGGCTGACGTCACAGAGCCAGTCCAGGCTTAGGAAGGAACGCTACCATATAGTCGGAAACAGCCCACATGCCTGGTCCGGCACCGAGCTCAGCCTCTCAGCAAGCTGCTGAAAGCCTGAGCCGGCTGCTCCCGCCACCTCCAATGAGCAAGGGGGGCACAGCAGAGAGCCAGTGACTAATAGTCACTGGCTCTCTGCTGAGGGAGCCCTGAGAACCAAACAATCGGCGGTGTTTGATCACTCGGTTCTCAGTGTTAGAGTCGGCAGGGGACAGATGTAGCATCAAACCGATTCTGCATCCACCTGCACTCCTGTGACCTGTTTTCAGCAGACAGCGGGCTGAAGCCTGCTTTCAGCTGATGTCACAGAGCCAGTCCAGGCTCGGGAAGGATTGCTACCATATGGTCAGGATCAGCCAACATGCCTGGATCGGCACCCAGCTCAGCCTCTCAGCAAGCCGCTGAGAGCCTGAGCCGGCTGCTCCTGCCACCTCCAGTGAGCGAGGGGGGGGAGGGGGGGGTCAGAGCAGAGAGCCAGTGACTGACAGTCACCAGCTCTCGGCTGAGGGTGCCCTGAGAACTGAACAGTCAGCGGGGCTTGATCGCTCAGTTCTCAGTGTTAGAGTCAGCGGGGGACAGATGCAGCATCAGACTGATGCTGCATCCACCTAGGTAAGTATGATTCAACAAAAAAAAGAATCCCATACTTCTCTTTTAATCCACTGTCAAGATCACTGACCAGTGATGCAAATCAATCATGATAAACAACACCTGCAGACCCATTGTAAGAAATTCTTGTGTGGATTTTCTGGGGCACCCATTCTCTCTTGTTTTTTTTGCATGAGTCCCCCTTAAAATGCATACCAAAAGGGTCTGGTATCAATAATGGGAGGATCCCATGCCTTTTCTTTGCCTAAAGTCCCTCCTTTAATATGTACCAGACCTGAAGGGTCTTGTATGAATATTGAGGGGACCCTCACACTGTTTTTCTTTTTTTATTACACAATCCCCACCCCTTTGTTTAGATTCCACTAAATGGCCAGGTATTAGCCATGGTTGTTAGAATGCTGGCAGCTGCCAGAGGGGGGTGCTGGTGTCTGTCGGGGCCCTGGGCCCGGGGGTGCCAGATGGCATCAGCCACTCCAGAGTTGACTCTTGGCAATCCTGTTGCAGTTGTTGCCATATCCACTGGCTGACACTTCTAATACAGAAGACTGTAGAGTGACAGTCTGAGCAAGTAACTGCACACTGAATCCTCCCCTGCCCACCGCCCAGGTGCATGGGGGGACTGGGGAGGGTGGCCAATGACATGATCGCTCATTAAGCGCTGGTGTCTGTCGGGGCCCATGCCTAATGTACTGAGTGGGGGGTCTAAACTGGGGGGAGGTCTATACTGATGGAGGAGGACCTGTACTGAGGGAGGAGGGTTATACTGATGGAGGGGGTCTATACTGAGGGGTAGTCTATACTGAGGGAGGGGGGTCTATACTGAGGGGGGGTCTATACTGAGGAAGGAGGGTCTATACTGAGGGAGGGGGGGGTCTATACTGAGGGGTTCTATACTGATGGAAGGGGTCTGTACTGAGGGAGGGAGGTCTATACTGAGGGAGGGGGGTCTGTACTGAGGAAGGGGGTCTATACTTAGGAAAGGGGTCCATACCTCCTGGGGGTCTATACTAAGGGATGGGGGGTCTGTACTTAGTGGAGGGGGGTCTGTACTGAGAGAGGGGGGGTCTATACTAAGTGGGGACTATACTTGGTGGAGGGGGGTCTGTCTCTGTACTGAGGGAGGGGGGTCTGTACTTAGGGAGGACTATACTTGGTGGAGGGGGATTTGTACCAACAGAGGGGGTCTATATTTAGTGGAGGGGGGTCTGTACTGAGGGAGGGGGGTCTGTACTGAGGGAGGACTATATTTGGTGGAGGGGGGTCAGTACTGATGGAAGGGGGTCTATACTTAGTGGAGAGGGGGTCTGTACTGAGGGAGGAGGTTCTATACTTAGTAGAGTGGGGGCCTATACTAAGGGAGGGGGGTCTACGTTTACTGGATGTGGGGGTCTGTACTAAGGAACGGGGTCTATACTTAGTGTAGAGGGGGGTCTGTACTGAGGGAGGGGGTTCTATACTTAGTAGAGTGGGGGCCAGGGGAGGACTGGCAGCCTTGGGCCTGGGGGGCAAGTCCAGTCAAGTGGCCCATTGAACCACCGAGCTCACCATCTATGCCCACCTGGTTTATAACGGATATTGATGTTATAAAGCAAGACAAATATGATACAATGTGGTAACATAATTTAATGTTAATAGCAACAAAGGAGGTTTAACAAAAATAATGCATCAATGCAGCCTCACCAGTGCCCATCAGTCCAGCCTCATCAGTGCCCATTAATGCAGCCTCACCAGTGCCCATCAGTCCAGCCTCATCAGTGCCCATTAATGCAGCCTCACCAGTGCCCATCAGTCCAGCCTCATCAGTGCCCATTAATGCAGCCTCACCTGTGCCCATCAAGGCATCCTGATCATTGCCCATCAATGCAACCTGACCAGTGCCCATCAATGCAACCTGACCAGTGCCCATCAATGCAGCCTGATCAGTGCCCATCAATGCAACCTGACCAGTGCCCATCAATTCAGCCTCACCAGTGTCCATCAATGCAGCCTCTCTAGTGCCCATAAATGCAGCCTCACCAGTGCAGCCTTATCAGTTGCCATCAATGCAGCCTGATCAGTACCCATCAATGCAGCCTCACCAGTGCCCATCAATGCAACCTGATCAGTGTCCATCAGCTCAGCCTCATCAGTGAAAGAAGATTATTGGTGAACCCAACAAAAACTGCGCAAAATGAATGTGATGTATAAATAAATAAACACTACTCATATCTATAA
>NW_028119245.1:0-25267 GCF_965119305.1 Pelophylax lessonae | reverse complement strand
AAGCTGGTCAGTATTTTGATGTATAGAGCTGCAAGGTTTGACAATGTTTTGGATCCTTGGATTAAATATTCCCAACATCCAGCTGACTGAGGAGTGTGGGTAGTGGAGGCAGGCATTCGGATTATCTTTTCTTTTCTTTTGATTGGTTTCTTCTTTTTTCCCCCTCTTTCTTGTCCTATTTCCATTTTTAGTCTCTTCTTCCCTTTATGCATTCCCTTCTTCCCTTTATGCTCCCCTCTTCCCCTCCCCCCCTTTTTTTTTCCACCGCTTCTATTTGCATTTCGTTTCTATTTAGTAATTTTGCTCACACATTTTGTAGTGCACCTTGTATATTCATAAACGATATAGGCTATGTGGGACTTTAAGTGAGACACCAGCAGGTATGCCCAGTGTCTCCATCCCTGTATCAGAAAAAACGAAAGTTGAAAAGGATTAAAAGAGGTACATGGAAGCCAGCCAGCCCCCCAGTCTGATGTACTCACCCTCCAGTCTGCCACCAACCAAGTAAACCTGTCTCATGATATAAATAAAGAACAGGGGTTTAGTTGACACGCATTTGCAAACGCATGTGTTAGCTGCAGGGCAACTACACGGCACCCTGTTTTACCTAACACTTTCTAATTTGAGTGTCTCCACAATGGAAGCACGTGGCTGCTAATGGATGGATAGGAGGCAGGTGGGAGGGAGCAGCCCAAACCTCCCCCAACCCACCCCTATCCATGACTGGTCTAGTATCTCAAAACTCTAATAGTGATGTTGTAGCGATGGTACAAACTGAAGAGGACCAGCTGAGAAGCATACACCTCCAACCCCTTGGCGGATGCAGTGTAAAACAAGGATTGGGACTTCATATGAGGCATTGGCCTGTAAAGCATAGTGCCTCCATCCATAATTTCATAAAATATTTGGGACTTTACATGAGACAAGCAGGTCATGCTATGGTCTCCATCCCTGTATATGAAAAAACTGGGGTCAAATTAGACTGCATCCACCAAAAAATGCACGGAAATCGCACAGTGGGACTTTCAATGAAGCACCAGCCTGTAGGCAAGGCGCCTCCATCCCTGGTTACATAAACAATGTAGGCTATGTCAACTAAACCCCTGTTCTTTATTTATATCATGAGACAGGTCTACTTGGTTGGTAGCAGACTGGAGGGTGAGTACATCAGACTGGGGGCTGGCTGACTTCCATGCACTTCTTTTAATTTTTTTCAACTTTCGTTTTTCCTTGTATATTCATGACCCACGCTGCCTAGCCAGTGGGTAATGGAGAAGTATAGGTTCTAATATCTCCCCTAATGGGGATTTTCTGAGTAGGATTGTTGTATGCTTTTCTGAGAATGTTTATCTATATGACAACCCTTTATATTAATGATGACTGGTGGTATACTATTTGGATTCTTTTTATATCCATCCTTGATGTTTTGATATTTTCCCCCTGCTTGTGGACCTTATTTTTACTGTCATATTTGTGTACAATTTGTGACCTTTTTGAAAAAAACTTTTCAATAAATATATTAAAACAGAATGTTACCTTCCTTACAGTACAAACATGACCAGTTCTTACTTTTATAGAAATAATTTGTATCCATAAGTTACCTACATGTGTAACCTACAGGAAACAAAAGAAACTTGACACCTTGGCGCTAAAAAAAAAAAAAACATAGAGAAACTGGCCTTGCATTCCTCAAACATTACTGGCAACGTTGCAACCCGGACTGGATGTTGACAGCATTGCAGCCCTCTTCAGATTGGGGAATCTTCACTGTGTAGACAACAAAGGAACAAAAGGGTGCAAACACAAACCACATAAAGATAGTGTGTCACAAGCTCAGACCCAGAATCCAGCTTTCAAACCCCAAGTTGCAGAGTTCTTGCTGTAGACTCACCACTGCAACTTTGCTCTTGCTAGAGACTTAAAGCGGAGTTACGGCCACAAACACATTTTTTTTTAGCTAAAAATACCCCCCTAATCCTAAACTAACCCCAATTACACTAACACTAACCCCACATTACAGTACAGGACAGTAATTGAATTAAGATAAAATCTTACCTTTAAAATTGATTGAAGAGCACGGCCATCTCCAGTGTGGGCATCTGAAGCCGCGGCGTTCCCCTCTGTGTCCCTCTTCCTGGTTCCTGGCTCCCAGAATGCCAATTGCAATCTTGCGCATGCGCTGTAGATTGCGATCAGCAATCAGAGTAGCGGCCGGCCATTCCCACTGCATCCTGGGATTGATGACGCACATCTCCCAGGACGCAATGCCACTGGTAACCCCAAAAGTGTCAAAAATGTCAATCAAGGGTCCGATCTATCCGCCGCAATGTCGCAGTACCGCAAAAAAAATCGCAGATCGCCGCCATTACGCGTAAAAAAAAAACAACAAAAATGACAAAAATCTTTCCCTTTGTTAGTAAACGCGATAACTTTTGCGCAAACCAATCAAAATACGCTTTTTGCGATTTTTTTTTACCTATCTATTAACATATGTAGCATAAAACAAATTGGCCGAAAATGCTAAAAAAATTTTGATTTTTACATTTTTTGGGGGGAATTTCATATAAAAAAATGTGAAAAATATTGTTATTTTTGTAAAATTGACGCAATTTTTTTGTTTATAGCGCATGATCAAAAAATCGCACAGGTGATCAAATACCACCAAAAAAAAAGCTCTGTTTGTGGGAAAAAAAGGACGTCAAATTTGTTTAGGTACAGCGTCGCACGACCGCGCAATTGTCCGTTAAAGTCACGCAGTGCCGAATCGCAAAATACCCCCTGGTCAGGAAGGAGGTAAAATCTTCCGGGGCTTAAGTGGTTAATGACTAGGCCATATTTTGTGATATGGCACTGCGTTTAACAGACAATTGTGCGGTTGTGCAATGCTGTACTTAAATAAAATTGATGTCCTTTTTTTCCCCACAAATAGAGCTTTCTTTTGGTGGTATTTGATCACCTCTGTGGTTTTTATTTATTTATTTTTTTAATTTTTAATTTTACGGATACTTCACAGATACAAAGTACATGGAATCAACAAATTCTCCAACAATATGTTTAACATAAATGCCCATTGTAAAAGACAGAGAACATACTGGTAACATACCATAGTAATTACACAAAATAAATGCTATTTTCCAACCTTCTGTGAGAGTAGCATGACTTTCTTAATAGGGACTCACTCCCTTGTAGACTTAAAACATACAGGTTGTAAACAGCAAGGGTATGGTATATTCCCCTATAAAGAAGCATTGGAGTCTGTGTGCATTCAGAACATTTTACATTTTTCAAGGAGAGTAAAGGAAAAGGGAAAGAAGTTGAGTGTTGTGATATAAACAAAATAAAAAAGACCAACAATTCTGAAAAAACAATATTTTTCACTTTCTGCTATATAACATTCCCAAAAAAAAAAAAAACATTTAAAATCAAATTTTTTCATAATTTTAAGCCAAATTGTATTGTGCTACATATTTTTGGTAAAAAAAAATCCCAATAAGCGTATTTCGATTGGTTTGCGCAAAAGTTATACAAGCTAGGACAAAGATTTATGTAATTTTTAATTTTTTTTTACTAGTAATGGCGGCGATCAGCGATTTGTAGCGGGACTGCGACATTGCGGCGGACAGATCAGACCCCTAACTAACATTTTTTACACTTTTGGGGGGACCAGTGACATTACTACAGTAATAAGTGCTAAAAATATGCACTGTTACTGTAATAATGACACTGGCAGGGAAGGAGTTAACCCAGGGGTGATCAAAGGGCTAAATGTGACCCTATGGGGGTGTTTTCTAACTGTGAGGGGGGTGGGCTTATGGAATCAACACAAAGACCTGTGATCCTAAATAGGAGGAACACAGGAGCTCTGTATTGATTCCAGAGAGAACAACGATCTGCTGTGCTTACAACAGCAGACTGCCGTTCTCTCTCCATGGGGAGAGATCGCGGGTGCCTAGCGGCAATTACGGCTGCTGGTCCCGCTGATCAGCTTTCCTGCTGTCGAATGGGCACGTGCGTGCCCCCCAGGATCGCTCCCGCGAACCGCCGTACAGGTACGGCGATTTGTGGGAACCTGCCGACCTGGCGCTGTATATCTGCAGTGGCTGGTCGGCAGGTGGTTAAGCAGATTCCACTTCATATGGCGCTCAAAGGATATAATGTTCCAACATAGATAGAAAGACACTTCATATTGTAATACGTTCAGTATAAACATTTTATAAAATCCAGAAAACTCATGAAAAGGTAGGATAAAATCTTGCATATGCATCAATAATCCACAGGGGAATGTTTCCAACCATCAAGATGGCCGTCCTCTGTGCTTGGCAACGTCACGTGATCCAGCTCTGCCCACCTATATCCACAACTAGACTGTGCTTCTTGTCAATCTTTCAAATCCCAAATCAAACTGACATCTACAAACGTGTTAAAACCAAGAAACAAATTCAGGGGAAAATGATACAACTCTTAAAGTAGTTGTAAACCTCCAGTGCATCCACCAAAAACTACGTATCACAGTACAGTGTCCACATTTATAAAGCAAATCGCTGTACTGTTATCTGTAATTTCTGTCCCCCAGGACCTGTGTAAGCCCTCAAACAATCACTGATTGGCGTGTCTTCATGCCGGAGGTTGGGAGGCGGACTGAAAGCAAGACAGCGCAATCCCGTCGGCTGGCTACACCCACTCGCAAATAACGACCAATAACGACTGTTGAGGAAAGCTGCATACTAGAGATAGGCCGAAAACTCCTGAACAGAGAAAAAGTTCTGACTCGAATGGCAAACCCTATTTAAGTCTATAGGATCTGAACTCGAAGATGTAAAAGTCCCTGTTTTGAACACTTATATGCAAGTAATTGGCCATAAAAGGTGTATTGGGGTCCAGGTACTGCCCTGGGGGACATGTATCAATGCAAAAAAAATTTTTTTTTAATTATTTAAAAAATGCAACAATAAAAATAAAAAATTCATTTAAATATAGTGCCTGGGGGGTCACCTTAGTCTGCATTTAAAGTGGCGCATCTGTAGCATGCATAGAACATGCTGCAGCAAAATTACATTTAAAAAGAAAAAAAAAATAATGAATGAAATGACATTTTTATTTTTAAATATTGGTAGCAATCGTAAAATGTAAAAACAGTGGCATGGGGTTTCCCCCCCCCCCCCCCCCCTAGTCCATACCAGGCCCTTCATGTCTGGTATGGAATTTAAGGAGAACCCCACACCAAAATAAAAATAAAAAAAACGAAATGTTGTGGGGTCCCCCAAAATCCATATCAGACCCTTGTCGGAGCATGCAGCCTGGCAGACCAGGAAAGGGGGGGGTGCGAGTGAGCCTGAACCATACCAGACCACATGCCCTCAACATGGGGGGTTGCCCCCCACCCCAAAGCACCTTATCACCATGTTGATGGGGACAAAGGGCCTCAACCCCACAACCCTGGGCTGTGGGAGTCTGTGGAATCTGGATCTTCTCGGTATCTGGGCACCCAGATCCCGCCCCCCCCATGTGAACACCCGCCGGACGCCCTGCAAATTCAGGTGTTCACCAACTGGGTAAACAGGCGATGTTCAGGCAGACCTTTTTTTGGCCCGAAATGGTTTACCCTACTATTCTGTATACACGCCCCCTTCTCTCATGCTCGTTCATGAGAGACATTACATAGTATGTCAGTCAAAAGAGTGGGGGTGTGGCGACACACATTTTTTTTAATGTGTTGCTCTGAAAGCCTGAGCGGAGAGGAATAAACATTGCTGGATTCACTTTTCTTTGTCAGACTGGGGACAGATGGCTTCTGATACAATACTGTACAAGGTAAACTAGTTCATTCAATTTTAATTTTTAAATTTACAACCACCTTAAATAAAAACCCAAATTAAATATCTATCTATAACTTGCATAAAGATTGAGAACCGACTCTGCTCATACCAGAACTTGGTGTATCCTGGATAGGGCCGGGACAAGGGGTCGGCAGGAGGAGCGGCTGTTACAAGGCTGCCAGGAGTAGTGACAGCGACATCACTGCTAACCATAACCCTAAGGGAAGGGGTGGGGGGGGGGCAGTTTTGCATCCTTGACCTAGGCACTGGATGACCTCGTCACAGCACTGATGCTGGGTTCCCTGGCACTTGTACTTTCCATCGCCCTTGCAGACCCTGTCTCAGCTTCCAGGGGTGCTCGGGTGGGAATTGTGCAAGAGGCACTATAGTTTGCCAGAAAAAGGAAAACACTCAGAGCCATCTTTAAAATTGATTGGACCCTGGGCAAACATTTTCTTGGGCCCTCTTGAATCCACTTATCAACTATTTGCGGGCAGTGCAGGCACAAGGGGAAGCTGCCTTGGGCCCCAGAACAACGACTGGGCCCGGGGTGGCTGCCTCTTTTGCCCTGTGATAAAGACGGCCCTGGAAACAATGTACAAATTATTTTTCTTTACTTATCTAGTTACAGTTGGTCACAATGCGGGAGATTTACTAAACCTGGACTATGCAAAATCTGATGCAGTTCGGCTTAGAAACCAATCAGATTCCAGGTTTAATTCTCAATGCTTAACTGAACAAGCTGAAGTTAGAAGCTGATTGGAGTTACCTTTTAACGTTATACCAAATCACTTTTTTTTTTTTATATTTCATCTCCACAAAGACATTTGTTTCTGTAACTCAAAAAGTGCAGATTTTTTTTTTCTGCAGCCATGGTAACAATCTTGTCAATAGAATTTCCCAGAATTCTCGCTCCATCTCTACTAATTGGCTCACACTTTCCCCAGGAATCCTGCACAGGGCTTGAGGTCAAATTGCATAAATCCCCTGCAATAAAAGATTCTGTTTTGTTGAGATACTTTCAAACTGTTTCAAAATATAAAGGATGTATCATTTAGTATTATGACTGATCACAAGATTGTAGTGAAGGACAATGCCATTCATCAGTCACATTTAAGGAATGTGGTGACATTCCTATCACAATACCTAGAGAGGCAGGTAAGGTTCTCCTATAAAGTTTGCTAACATCCTTGAAAAGTATATAGTTATTCCGGAGGAGTATTCTTTCTAACATAACTAAAGTTTCAATTTAGAGGAAATGTATTAAAAATAAATGGTGAGACAGTTAAACTGCATAACCACACCCAGCGCCATACAATTAGGTATACACTGTATCTATATGGTAATAGGAATAAAAAATGGTAATCTAGACATCAGCTGCCATCATCAAACAATCAATATTAAACAAACCAAAGTTGCTGCAAAATAATTAATAAATTGCACCAGCACTAGCAGCACTCAAAAGTCTGTGCATCTAAATAGATGTCCGAAAGACACGTGAACAATTAGTATAAGAGTCCACCACGTGACCAATAGCGTTCAAAGGTTGGTAACACCGGTAAGATGTCTTTACGTGATCAGGTTACTCCAAGATTGTGACACTTTTACCACTCCACGTGAGTTCCTCTCCCCTTCAGAAAGCTAAAAATTAAGCCCTGGACAGTATTGGGTGATGATGACCCGGTATCTCACACCTCCATCAATAGATTAATGCTCATAAATAAAAAAAATGAAGCACATAGTGTAATCCTGTGTAGCACCCTCCTATGTCGGTGCTAGGCAAAATCATCTATTGCTCCTTCTGCTTATCAGGGAAGCCTGATCTGTTAGGTTGCCTGTTACATGTCTCCAGGCGTGATTCACTGGGTCTGAGGGAGTGTCCCCACTGTATCCAGTGAGGGAGCTTGTTGGACAGTGGAGGAAACCCAGCCAGTGACACATAAGCTTTTGTGGCAGCCCCAGCGGGAGGGCATTCTTGCAATGCTTCCTGGGATTGCTCATAAAAGCGTAGGGGACATGTGACAGGGTGTCTTTGGCGGGAAGCAGAGTCCCAGGAGGTGGCAGGTGGCTGTCTCTCCTCCTGCAGTATGAGGAAGGGGGTCTTAGGCAGTCGGCCTAGTGAACCAGGTGTGGAGCTGAGCTGCAGAGGATCCAGTGAAGCTGACAGTGGAGCTGCTGGCAGAGGCTTTCAGGAAAAACAGTGTCCGTGAGTACAAGGAGATTTGCCTAAGGGTTGGCTCAGGAAGTTGGACCACTCCAGTGAAGTCAGGGGATCAGGGAGCTAGCTCACATAGAGAGTTACAGGAAAGGGGGTGCCGTGTAATGAACCCTGAAGAATAGGGACAAAGGGGGTACCAGGAAGGGCCCTGAAGAGTGTTCTACATTATAGTACAGCTCATCTAAATACTTCTTCACTGCATAGTCAAGGTGAAGCAGCGGCCTTGCCGCATTCAGTTATTCAGCAGTCCCAGCCATTGTGTATAGTTATTCCAGTTGGAGTATCCCACTTATTCCTTCTCCTATCCAAGTTCTCAAATAAAACCACAAAAACCAAAACCCCTGGACTGTTATCTGACTTAGCCAAGCACTTTGCAAATGCTAAACTGTTGTGTTGTTGCTATGGTTAACCCAGGGGAATGCGTAACCAGCAGCTCCTAAGGGAGTAGTGCTACACCTGTTTGGAAACTTATTCCCCAAAATCCCCCTTTTTAAAATACACTCACATGGTAAAAAACAAAAATCGCATAAAATAATCACAGAGATGGTCAGCTCGTTCGATCCCTCTCACCGTACTCCAATGCACTCGAGCTAGGTGATTCCCGGGTGATCCCAAAGTCGCTATCATCCACTCACAGAGGACACACCCTGGACGCGTTTCATCATTACGTCTTCTTCAGAAGAGTGCATTGGAGTACGGTGAGAGAAACCGAACGCGCTGATCATCCTTGTGATTATTTTTTGCGATTTTTGTTTTTTACCATGTGAGTGTATTTTAAAAAGGGGGATTTTGGGGAATAAATATCCAAACAGGATTACGCTATGTGCTTCATTTTTTTATTTATGAGCATTCATCTATTGATGGAGGTGTGAGATAACGGGTCATCATCCAATACTGTCCAAGGCTTAATTTTATAGCCTAATGGGCCATACACACTATAAGATTTTCTGAAGACATTTTCCTTTAGACTTACCAAAACCATATAATATGAGGTCAAACCTAAACACTTTCAATTTGTATGCAATCTACCAGGCCCTTGCACTACATAGAAAAGGTAAATCTGAAGGAAATCTAACCACAAAAGTTGGATAGTGTGTTTTCTGAAGGGGAGAGGAACTCACGGGGAGTGGTAAAAGTGTCGCAATCTTGGAGTAACCTGATCACTTCCAGACAACTTAGCGGTTTTACCAACCTCTGAACACTATTGGTCATGGGGTGGACTCTTATGCTAATTGTTCTCGTGTCATTTGGACATCTATTTAGATGCACAGAATTTTGAGCGCTGCTAGTGCTGGCGTAATTTATTAATTATTTTGCAGCAACTGTGGTTTGTTTAGAGAAAATTTATATATTTTATAAAGCGGTTGTAAACCGATGGACATTTTTTTTTGTTTTACATCCTGCAAGGTAAAGGCATAATGCGCTAGTATGCATCATGCAAGGCATACTAGCACATTATGTGAAACTTACCTTAAAAGGAAGCCCTCCCACGCCGAGATCTCAGAGCTGCAGCGGGCTCCCATCTTCACCCATCTTGCTTTCCAGTTTTGCGGACTCTGGCTCAGTGACTGTCCGGAGCCGCAATGACGTCACTCCCACGCATGCGTGCGGGAGCCTCAGATTATGGCATGGGGCTTGGAAGGAACCGCATGGTTGGCTGTTTCTTCAGAATGCATGCGCCAGTGATGTCACTGGCTGTATTTAATGTAAGTATCTCCTTAATGGCGCCCGTTTAGGAGATATTTCCACTACCTATAGGTAAAAGTAATGTGTGGAACTTTACTTCCACTTTAAGGAAGACAAGATGGCAGATTTCTGAAATGGGCTGAGGCCTAAATTGTTAGCATTTTGCCATTCCTTTAAGCTAATTTACCCGCTTCAGGTCAGTTCTATAGCAGTTTTGTTGCTACAGAAACGCACCTGTGAGCTGGAATAGGTATATATACATGATCCGACACTTGCGGGTGATTAGCGGAAGCTGATCTGTGGGTACAGGGTACCCGATGTCCTCCGTCACCCGTCGATCATTAGGCAGAGAGGCAGAACGGTGATGTAAACAAGGCAGATCGCTATTCTGATGGGTAAAGGGATGGAGTTTGTATCCCTGCAAAGGGAATACATTTTTATCTCTTCCCCCAGTGAAAGCACCTCCCACAGTATGGTAAAACACTGGCTAGGCACACAGTTAACCCTTTGATCGCCCTTGATGTTAACCCCTTCCCAATCAGTGTCATTAGTACAGTGACCGTGCATATTTTTAGCACAGATTACTGTATTAGTGTCACTGGTCCCCAAAAAGTGTCAAAAGTGTCAGTTACTGTCAGAATGTCCACCTCAATCCCGCTATAAGTTGCTAATCGCCTCCATTACTAGTAAAAAATAAAAGTAAATAAATCTTTCCCCTAGTTTGTAGACGCGATAACTTTTGTGCAAACCAATCAATATACGCTTATTTGGATTTTTTTTACCAAAAATATGTAGCAGAATACAAATTGGCCTAAATGTATGTAGAAATTTATGTTTTCAATTTTTTTTATTGGGTATGTTTTATAGCAGAAAGTAAAAAATATTGTTTTCTTATCAAAATTGTCAGTCTTTTTTTGGTTATAGCGCAAAAAAAAAAAAACAGAGGTGATCAAATACCACCAAAATAAAGCTCTATTTGTGGGAAAAAAGGACATCAATTTTGTTTGGGTACAGTGTCGCACGACCGCGCAATTGTCCGTTAAAGTAACGCAGTGCTGTATCGCAAAAAATTACCTGGTCATGAAGGGGGGTAAATCTTCCGGAGATTAAGTGGCTAATAGGTACAGTGGTTGCTTGCTAAAGCAGTACCCCATGGATACTGATTAGCAGGTCATTAGAAACCAAGCCGAGATTTGCCCTAAACTGGAGTGTAGGCAAATGAGTATACTCACCGGCCACTTTATTAGGTAGACCTTGCTAGTACCAGGTTGGACCCCTGTTTGCCTTCATTCTTCGTGGCAGTGTCGAATCGCAAAATATGGCCTGGTCATTAAGGGGCAAATCCTTCCGGTCCAGAAGTGGTTAAAGTCATCACAGAGGACAAGGGGGCACGCATTACAACTGGAGGAAAAGAGATTTCGTCTCCAAATACAGAAAGGTTTTTTTGTCACTGTAAGAGCTGTGAAAATGTGAAATAGACTCCCTCCAGAGGTGATTCTGGCCAGCTCACTAGATTGTTTTAAAAAAGGCCTGGATTCTTTCCTGGGTGTATATAGTATAACTGGGTATTCACATTGATAAGTAAAGTTGATCCAGGGAATATCTGATTTCCTCTCGGGGGATCAGGAAGGAATTTTTTCCCCTGCTGTAGCAAATTGGATCATTCTTTGCTGGGGTTTTTCGCCTTCGCCTATAGGATTGTGTATATGTGATTGTATGGTTGTGTTTTCTTTCTTGTTTTTTTTATTGGTTGAGCTAGATGGACTAGTGTCTTTTTCCAACCTAACTATGTAACTATAGGACACCCTTTATGTTCACTGACCTAGTCGTTTCCTCTTTCCTCATTATTTTCTCTTATGCCTTGATCACTTTTATTGTGTGCACTATACACCAGTACATCATTGGACAACCAATAAACTCACCCTCCCTTTTTTGTACATATATACAGTCAAAACAATGTTTTATAGAATATCAATAAAAGTTATATTTTAATACCAATGGCGTATGGTGCATAGGGCAGTGGTGTATTTTGATTTTGTGCTGCCCTAGGCAAGACTAAAATTGGGCGCCCCCCCCTTATGTAAATTTGCCCCACTCCTTTTTTAACAGATGTGACTATCTCCAAAATTGAAGGACTACAAGTCCCAGAATGAACCTCTGAGATCTCATGAGAAGGGGGGTGAGAGGGGGGTGGGTGAGGGAGAGAGAGAGGGGGTGGGTGAGGGAAGAAGGAGAAAGAGAGAGGGGGAGGGGGATGAGATAGAGAGAGAGAGTGGGGGAATCAAAGAGAGGGAGAGGGGGGGATGAGAGAGAGAGAGGGGGGATGAGAGAGAGAGGGGGGATGAGAGAGTAGGGGGAATGAGAGAGAGAGGGAGGGATGAGAGAGAAGAGGGTGAGAGAGAGAGAGGGGGGGGTGAGAGAGAGAGAGGGGGGATGAGAGAGAGAGAGAGAGGGGGGGGGACGAGAGAGAGGGGGGTGATAGAGAAAGAGAGAGGGGGTGAAAGAGAGAGAGGGAGGTGAGAGAGAGAGGAGGGGTGAGAGAGAGAGAAGGGGGTGAGTGAGAGAGAGAGAGGGGGTGAGAGAGAGGGGGGTGAGAGAGGCGATTCTAGCAACCAGTGGCTAATAGAGTCTCAGGTGGAGGGGGTGGCTTTTTTGCTGCCCCCCTGCAAAGTGCCGCCCTAGGCCTGGGCCTTGTTGGCCTAGGCCAAAATACAGCACTGGCATAGGGAACGTACCTTTCGTTCAGTGTAGATTTAGTTTTTGCCAGCTTGGTATCCTTTGCAAAATTTTAGGTATTAGTCTGTGTTTAAGGGCATAGAAGCAGTCACAAAAAAACATAGATGAAATACAAAGAATTCATGAATCACTTTAACCACTTAACGACCTCTCACTGTGCCTCTACTGCGGCACAGTGGCTCGTTATCGTCCAGCGACGTAGACCTACGTCGCTGGACTCCTCCCCCTGTAGGCGGCGCTCCCGCTGTTTTCATTCACAGCGGGAGTCGGGCCAGGGGAGGAGCGCCGCTCTTCCCCGATCATCGGGGAATCTAGTTTGGAGATCCGCCCGCCTGTGTAAACAGAGCGGGCGGATCTCCTAAGTGACAGGGAGTGACAGATCTGAGTGTTCAGCATAGCTGAACATCCGATCTGTCTCTCACTCACTCAGTCACCTCCCCCCCCACATGTCAGTAAGCACCAGGCATACATTAACCCCTCCCTCTCCAATAAAATTAACCCCTTCCCTGCCAGTGTCATTTTTACAGTAACAGTACATATATATAGCACTGATTACTGTAGTAATGTCACTGGTAACCCCAAAAGTGTCAAAAATGTCAGTCAAGGGTCCGATCTGTCCACCGCAATGTCGCAGTCCCGCAAAAAAATCGCAGATCGCAGCCATGTTAAAAAAAAAAAAGCCAAAAATGACAGAAATCTTTCCCTTAGTTAGTAAACGCAATAACTTTTGCGCAAACCAATCAAAATACGCTTATTGTGATTTTTTTTACCAAACATAGGTAGCAGAAAACAAATTGGCCAAAAATTTTTAAAAAAATTGATTTTTACATATTTTTTGGGAGGAATTTCATATAAAAAAATGTTAAAAATATTGTTATTTTTTCAAAATAAACGCTCTTTTTTTGTTTATAGCGCAAAAAGTAAAAATCGCACAGCTGATCAAATACCACCAAAAGAAAGCTCTGTTTGTGGGAAAAAAAAGGACGTAAATTTCGTTTGGGTACGGCATCGCACGACCGTGCAATTGTCAGTTAAAGTTGCACAGCACCGAATCGCAAAAAGTGGCCTGGACGTAAGACAGCAAAATCCTCCGGTGGTAAAGTGGTTAAGTTACGTACAGAGTGTTACATATACATAACAAAATATGATACCCTCCATTGACATCCCAAATAGATTAAAGAGGCAGGGTAATGGCTCGACTACTTTCTAGTCCCGCATGTTAAAAAACAATAAAGAGCGGAGCCATGAGAAGAAATAAAAAGGGAAAAGAGGAGAAAATGAAGAAAGGTGAGAAACAAGAGGGGTAAGGAAATCTGGGAAGATGGAAGGGGGAATGAAAAAGAAAAGGGAAGGGAACCACTGTGGCCACACCGTGTTCTTTTTTTTTAAATTTCCTCTATCAGTTACATTTTCAGCAAGCTTTTCGGGTGTTTCTGACCTTAGATAAAAGGGGCTTTTCCTGAAAATGTAATTGTTAGTGCAAATAAAAAATATATACACTACAGGTCAAAACGTTTTAGAACACCCCCTTTTTTCCAGTTTATTGAAATTTATGCAGTTGAAGGTCTCAATATACAGTACTCTGAAAATAAGGCATAGAACAAACAATTGTACATTTTGACAAAATGCCTTGGTGCCCCACTTGGGTGCTTCCACCAAACAGTGCCTGCTGCCCTCCAAACCCATTCCAGCAGACCGAGAGCTAATACCAGCCATTAGCATTGTACACAGATAAGATGTTGAAGTCAAATCTAAACGCAATGATTGTTTATTTAACAGAAATTCAGGTTTTTATATACTTCTAGAGCAGGTCAGTCACCACATGAACAATAAAACCAAATATTACCCATAACATAACACAATGGTTTAGATATTGAGGTAGAGTTGACACAAGGCTAATCTCATCATGTAGGAACCTCCAGGAGTTAGCCAAATTAGCCAACAGACAGAAACAATATGTGACTCAATTAACAATGAGAATGCACACCTAGGAGGTACACACAGGGAGAGACCTACTGTACTGAAAGGGATTGTAAAGGCAGAAGATTTTTTTCATCTTAATGCATTCTATGCATTAGGATAAATAAAACGTTTGTGTGCTGCAGCCGCCCCCCCCCCCCCCTCAGTCTCCCTACTTACTTGAGCCCATCTCTATCTATATGTTGCAGGACTGTCTCAGCTGCCCGGGATTCCCCTCCTCATTGGCTAAGACAGCAGCGTGGTGCGAGTGGCTCCTGCTGCTGTCAATCAAACATAGTCAGCCAATCAGGAGAGAGAGAGGGGACGGGCCGGGTCATGGCTGCGTGTCTGAATGAATACAGGGAGCTGTGACTCAGCTCAGGTGCCCCCATAGCAAGCTGCTTGCAATAAGGGCACTTAATAGGATGGAGGGGACAGAAGCACAGAAAAGGGACCCAAGAAGTGGAGGATCGGGGCTGCTTTGTGCAAAATCACTACAACAGGGCAGATAAGCATAACATTTTTGTTATAAAAAAACCCCAAAAAAACAAAACTTTACAATCACCTTAACAATAAACACATAACAAACAGGGATCCTACCCCACAGACAGTCCGGTAACAGTCTACAACAGTCTAGGAGACAAACTCATACAATGTTCCAGCAGTCAGAAAAGGTGGAATTACTTTATCTTCATAGATTTCTTGAGGGATATTGTTGATAAATATTTCTGCCCAAAGTGAAGGAGCCTCTCCAACCCAGTCTGCAGGAAGGCCACCATATTTCCCCTGACCATTAACCTGTACAAGATTATTATTATTACACCTTTCCATCCTCTCCAGAAGGGAAACATTATTGTCCTTATTCAGAGAATGAATCCAAGCCTCACTCTCAGGATTCATCACATTGTTACCCATCATTGGAGAACGATCTGCTCTCTCCATTGGGCCATGATTAGTGGGTAAGTGGCTTGCCCCTAGTCCTCTCTAAAAGCCTCTGCCCTAGTTGGATCAGTCACATACTTAAAAAAGAAATCACAAAGTTGTTTTCTTTAACAAAATGTAATCTAAATTTTTTGACTCCTCAAAGTAGCTACCTTTTGCAGATATAACAGCGCACACAATCTTTTTTTATATAACAGAAATCAAATATTGTATGGAATGTTCTTTACAACACTGTTTCAGAAGTTCCCACACATGTGTTGCACTTTGCTTTCACCATTCTGTCCAGATCATCTCCAAAGCATTCCATTAATTAAAGCCTACCGTCTTGTACTTTTCTTTTAAGGTAGTTCAGACACGGCCTGGAGGTACTGTATATATCAAGTAGTGATGAGCCGAACACCCCCCTGTTCGGTTCGCACCAGAACATCTCAAACAGGGTAAATGTTATAACGAACATACGAACACGAACAATCACAAGTCCTCATTTTAAAGGCTTAAATGTAAGTGACTATTAATCACTCGCTGGCCAGGGGAGATTTAAACCCATAGCCTCTAACTTGCAAGCCTGTTATGCTACCAGCTATGCCACCAAGCCAGCTGATTAACCTAAGACTCTCTCTGCCTAACTAACTTCTATCTGAGTTTGACAGCTCTTTTGTAGGGCTCTGACGTCCCCAGCGCCCCATAATCCACTGCTCAGGTGCAGTGAATAAATGACTGAAGTCAGGCTTGCAAATGAGAGGCTGTGGGTTTGAATCCCTGGCCAGCGGATGATTAATAGCTAATTAACCCATTAATTATGGATATTAAATAAAACCTATTAAATTAATTATGGATGCGGGGACTCTTAGAGTCCCCGCGAAGAAGCCCATTTGTTCGCCATTCGGTGAAAGCGCGAACAGGCAGTGTTCGAGTCGAACTTAGGTTTGACTCGAACACGAAGCTCATCACTAATATCAAGGACAGTATTCAACTGCTCTGAATTGAAATAATTCATCAGTATAACGATACAGGGGGCATCATAGCATTTGATACCTTGTTTGGACCATACTAAGTCTATGGCAGTAATCGTTTACTGCAAGTGAACCAAGGTGGTCTACAGATTTTTACACCGAATCCCAATGATTATTGTGGTTTCCCATTTAGGTGCAATGCAGAGACAATTAATCTACGTTTACTAAAGGATTTGATAATATTAACTTCAATTATACACTCATGTGTAGAGCATCTTCACATGACTGGGTGTTTAAAATGAACAGGAATTTTCTGTTCACATGATTGGATAATTAAAATGTATATTTACATATTTTTTTGTGTGAAGATTCTCAACTCCTTTAGTAAATCAGCCCTAGTGTGATTATCTACATGATGCTCATACAGAGGAGCGTATTGATTCATAGGGGTTGAAGACAAATAGACTATTCAATTTGCAAGGTAAGTTGCACTTTGCAAGGGAATTTACACCAGAGCCTAATGAATGGGAAGCTTCATTTTGCAAAGGATACCCAATCATGTGCAAGAAAAAAAACAAAACAAAAAAGAAACAAAAACATTTTGCTTGCACATGATTGGATGATGGAAGGCAGAGCTTCAGCTCATACACTAAGACCGCATGCACTCTGCTGCTGTTAAACTCACGTTTTTGTGAGTTTGGGCATTTTTTTTAACAGCCCTTAAATGTGTTAGCCCTCTATGTTATCCTATGTGTCCATGCACACATGGACGTTTTTAGCAGTTTACCAGCAGGGGAGTTAACGGGCTGTTGTCTGAACGCACTAAAATCACTTTCAAGAGCAGTTCTTCTGACAACAAAGAATGCGAATATCAGGATTCAGCAGCTAAGGAGACCAGATATATGTAGCTACACATAGAAAACTGAGACCAACAATGTATATATCTTTTAAGTGAGATTTATTTACAGTGAAACACACAAACAAGCATACACAGCAAACAACGAACATAGGTAACCAACCACAAAGATAAAAATAATTATGTAACCAAACAGCTGACTATATACAAATATATATAATATAAGGACACCAGTTACAGGGATGCAAGGGAGAGGGGAAACAAGACTGGGTACTAGGGCAGAGAGCAGGGGCAAGGCAGAGGGGTACAGCATTGATATGGCTATGTATCAGGATCACAGGAACACGTCTCTGGCAACAAGAAGGCAATCAGAATAGTGACACACTGGAGAAAGGGAGGAGCAGCTGAACATGGTGTAACTGATCATTACAACCTGCTGACTTCTGGGAGACACCTGCTGTTAGACACTGGAACCGCAGCAATCAGCCCAGGGGAGCACAGTGCCACCAGCAGGTGAACTCAATCCTAACATCAGGACCCGCTGCTTGGATCCTACTGTGTCGCATCACAGCAGGAGTGGGTTGCCAGCAGCGCACACGCCCCAGAACCAATTGAAAAAAATCACATACAGGTACGTGATTTCACACTTAAGGGCCGCACTGCGGCAGTATATGTATGTGGGGTGGTCCTTAAGCAGTTAAACTCTGCTAAACTCTGTAGAAAAAATGCAGCTCAGGTGAGTTTATAACGCTGATTATCTCCTGTCAGGGTAAACAAAGTTTACAAGCAACCAGTGTGCATGAGTCCTAAGCACTGCAGATAATTCCCTTGCAAAGTGCACAGTTTGTTTGCCATAGGCCCCTTTCACATGGGTTTTCCGATCAGGTCCGCCTGTCAGTTTTGTCAGGCGGACCTGATCAGATGCTTCATGCAGCCCTATGGAGAATTGTATGTCAGCGGTGACCTCTCTGCTGACACCCGCTGCTCTTCGATCCGATCCTGTCCCTGAAATCCAGACGGATGGAAACCCTATTTTCCATCCATCTGGAGGAACGGATTGGATGAAAACAGGCAGGCAATCCATTTTCATCCGATCTCCTATAGAGGAGAGCGGGGATCTGACAGGTCTGTCTCTCCACACAGAGTGGAGACGGATCTTTCATCCGTCTGCTCAGCGGGGATTGGCGGATCGTTCTCCGCTGAGCAAAATGGAGTCCACCCGTGTGTAAGGACCCATATGGCACTTTTCCACTGCAAGTATCGGCTCAGGTCTACTCGGCCCTGCTTGGCCCGGTTTGCTTTTCCACTGCTGGTACCACATGGTACGGTGTTGGAACGGTTCGGTACGGTACGGTATGGTTTGCTTTTCCAATAAAGTAGTACTAAAGTTAAGTGGGTGGGATAACAATGATTCTCTGACCAATCAGTGGCTAGTAGTGACTGCATGCAAAGGATTGTGGGATATGGTATCGGGTATGGTACCCTGGAACCACAATCGAGGTGGTACTGTTTTTGAGAGCCGTACCGTTCGGCTCCATACAGTGGAAAAGCGCCACCGTACCGTACCGAACCGTTCCTACACCGTACCATGCTGTACCAGCAGTGGAAAAGCACAAAAGCGAGCCGAAGTCCATGCAGTGGAAAAGCGCCATTAGTAAGTCAACCCCATTGTCTGTGTTTTAGGAACCTGGAACTGTGAATTTCCACTGCTGCTACTTTGTTTTAACTGGCTTGAATCTGGAAAGGCAATGGTTTCTACAAAAATATCACCTTCAGGTATCAAATTGGGTGTCAATGATGAGGTCCTTTCTTTAAATCATATATTTATTTTATAATTTTTATAT
Organism: Pelophylax lessonae; assembly: GCF_965119305.1. NCBI lineage: Eukaryota > Metazoa > Chordata > Amphibia > Anura > Ranidae > Pelophylax > Pelophylax lessonae. The sequence continues at coordinate 6,257 of NW_028119245.1, read as the reverse complement.
GATGATTGCTTTTTGTTTGTTCGGTGTGCCCTGTAAATTATACATATGATGTGATCAAAAAAATGTTACCCCCATGCTCCTTGTTTCCAGGAACCCACCAAAGTTTTAACATACTGCTGGTGCTGTTGATGTTCATCTAGATAGTACTATATATATATATATATATATATATATATATATATATATATATATATATATATATATATGTATATATATATATATATATATATATATATATATATATATATATATATATATATATATATAATGTGTGAAGATGAAACTGCTCAATTGCAAAGTGACCCTGAGGAAGATTGTTTGAACTACCATCACCTATGCAGCAATGTTCTATAAGGATGGGACGTAGACGATGCTATTGACTGTTTCACAATATAGCCAGGTCAAGCAGTGTAATAACAGTCTACTTTCTACAGGATGAATCAGATACTGAGCTGTGGATTAAAGGTAGAACTAATAACCTTGCCAAGAGGGTCTCTTGCCTCGTGTTCCTTTATTCTACTTTGCAGAGTGGAAGTATACAGAGAACACTTTGCTTTCCAAACTCCCCGAACTGCAGGTGGCTTTGTCTAAAATCACTTTGGAGAAAGCTCAAAGAGAGAAAAGAGACTCTAAAAATGTTTCAGTCTATCTCGTCTATTTGTTTTATCATTTTACAGCGATTAACCTGCTCCATGTCACTGGCTGGAAATGTAACACCAAGTTCCCATTAGTAAGTTTATTGTATCAGAACTTTGCTAGCTACTTTCCGCATTCTAATCAAAATAGCAAAGACTGAAAATAGAGAACTTCAGAAGGGGTTTGTAGGAGTTTTTTCAGATGTGCAAATTTAGTGTGGGAAGTCGGATTTGATCGTGATTGGGTTTATTCGCACACCCATTCATATTCTTGCAGATTTGTCTTCAGGATCTGCTTTTACTATTGCTAATTTTTGTAAGTTCAGTAAACCCCCGTTATATCGTGGTTCAGTTTTTGCGGTCCCGGTATTTTGCGTTTTTTTCTGTAAGACCTATAACTATTGTTTTATTAATTAAATCATTGTTAATTCAATATTTTTGTGTTTTCCATTGCTCTTGCTCTGTCTCTCAATATCTTTTATGTGTTTAAATGTGTTTCTTTTGTTTTAAAAGTGTGTTTAAAGACCTTAAAAATGTTTTTAAAAGTACAGTAAAAGTTAAAAAAACATGCCTATAGTGTATTTAAATAGGGTATTTCTATATCGCGAATTTTCACTTATTGCGGGTGGGTCTGGAACATAACCCCAGCGATGGAGGGGGGGTTTACTGTATTTGTATTGTAAACCGGCACATGGGATCGCAGAAATACTTTAACTGGTTGCCGCCCGCCGCAGTTATACTGCGGCAGGTAGCCGCTCCTGCACAAACCGACGTGCGTCCTATGACGATACGCGTAAGGGTGTGACCGCATGGCTCAAGATACCAGCATAGGACTGACCATCACTGCCTCTACATCGGGGGCACACTGTGGGACGGTGAGCCGGTTATGAGATGCAGGTGATCGCTAAGTCCAGCTGACGTTATGATGTGTATGATTTGATATGAGAAGTGTTTTTATTGTCCATGTAAGTGCATTTTGTGAAGGGGGTTCTTGTTAAGGGATCAATAAACTATACAAGTTACACTATGAGCGATCCATCCCTTTCTTCCATGATTGATTTATTGGCGATTGTATACCCACCTGGAGAGATCCTTCTCAAGCTCTGCCTGCTAAGCATCAAGGCCAGCCAGTTGTGAGGAAGGTGTCCCATCAGGAGATCCATCCTGGCTGATTAGTTTCTATGAGCTTGTGAAAATCTGCTTTTTGGTGAGTGCAACTCCTAAGGGGAAAGGATTTCACTAGGTGTGGTGACGGCTTTACATCTAGTTTCAGCAACCTGCACCTGTGTTTGTTCCACCAATCAGTGACTCTGCATTCATTATTTCCTGGTTCATGATATGAACGTTTTTCTTGCATGGACTTGATGTTGTAATAACATTCATCAGCGCTGCTAATGCTCAATTCCTCTTTGGAGAATTTGGCATCTTTCAATAAGCTGTTCCATAGCTGCCTGTTATCTTGTCCATGTGCAATTTAGTGTGCTTTATGTAGCTGGGCTTCCCACTCCTCTCCCCCAGTTCTGCTTCCTGACCTATGCAACTTTGCTTCTTTTCACCTTAACTGTTAGTTCCCTCTGCAAATCCATGTATCAGCTCCTTCTATTTAACCATTTACTAACTGGTCAGGCAGTAGTAAACTCAATTTTTTATCTTGTATCTACAGGAAAGCCTATAATAGGACTTACCTGTAGGTTCAGTGAATATTTCCTAAACGTAGAAACTGGCGATAGCACCAGCAGGTGTGCACTGCGCTCTCAATGGATGACATACCATCCACTGAGAAAGCTGTGCTGTGACCAGTGGCGTACCAATGGGGGGGGCGGGGGTGCGGCCTGCCCCGGGTGCCACTCACTGGGGGGTGTCAGCCGGTGTCCTGCCCGGTGTGTTCAGAGTCAGACAGATCCTGCAGTGTGAAGGCAGCTGCAGTGGCAGCTCCTTCAGTCCATGCTGCTAGTGGGGGGCAGAGCCACGGCGGGAATAAGGGGGCGGAGCCGCGGCGGGAATAAGGGGGTGGAGCCTCGGCTGGAATAAGGGGGTGGAGCCTCAGTGGGAAGAAGGTGAGTGCCCATTGCAAAAGTGTGTGCTGGATAGGAGGGGGATGGGGCTGCTGCATATAGAGGAATTCATCTTTCTCTATTCTTCCTGCAGCTTCCTGCTGAATAACTGATTATCCTCCTCTCCCTCCTGCAGGAAGAATAGGGAAAGATCAATTAATCTATATGCAGCTGCCCCATCCCCCTCCTATACAACTTCTTTTGCTGGCCCCCCAAAGTTCTTAACCTTCTCCAGTGCTCCTAATCCCTCCCTCAGTGCTTTTAGCCCCTCTCCCCCCAGTGCACTAGACCCCCCCTGTTCTTTAGCCCCCCCATGCTCTTCAACTCCCCACAGTGCTTTCTCCCTCCCCCCAAGTGCTCCCTGCCCCCCCAGTGCTCTCCACCCCCCTGATTTTCCCTGCTCGCCCCCAAGTACTCCCTGTCCCCCCAGTGCTCTCCACCCCCCTGATTTTCCTTGCCCACCCCCCTAAGTGCTCCCTGTCCCCCCCAGTGCTCTCCACCCCCCTGATTTTCCTTGCCCACCCCCCTAAGTGCTCCCTGTCCCCCCCAGTGCTCTCCACCCCCCTGTTTTTCCCTGTTCGCCCCCCAAGTGCTCCCTGTCCCCCCCTCAGTGCTCTCCACCCCCCTGGTTTTCCCTGCTCGCCCCCCAAGTGCTCCCTGTCCCCCCCTCAGTGCTCTCCACCCCCCTGGTTTTCCCTGCTCGCCCCCCAAGTGCTCCCTGTCCCCCCCTCAGTGCTCTCCACCCCCCTGGTTTTCCCTGCTCGCCCCCCCAAGTGCTCCCTGTCCCCCCCAGTGCAATCCACCCCCTGCACCTTCCAACCCCCCTACAATGCTTTCCAAACCCTCTCTTAATTCTCTCCAGTTCCCCCCCCCACCACCATGCCCTTCAGCACCTCCAGTGCTCTCTGCTTCGTCTGTGCTCTCCGGCCCCCCTAGTGCTCTTCTATCTTCTATCATGTCTGTAGTCTCTGACCATCTCCTGTATCATGTCTGCAATCTCTGACCATCTCCTGTATCATGTCTGCAGTCTCTGACCATCTCCTGTATCATGTCTGCAGTCTCTGACCATCTCCTGAATCATGTCTGCAGTCTCTGACCATCTCCTGTATCATGTCCGCAGTCTCTGACCATCTCCTGTATCATGTCTGCAGTCTCTGACTCTCTCCTGTATCATGTCCGCAGTCTCTGACCATCTCCTGTATCATGTCTGCAGTCTCTGACCATCTCCTGTATCATGTCTTCAGTCTCTGATCATCTCCTGTATCATGTCTGCAGTCTCTGACCATCTCCTGTATCATGTCTGCAGTCTCTGACCATCTCCTGTATCATGTCTGTAGTCTCTGACCATCTACTGTATCATGTCCTCAGTCTCTGACCATCTCCTGTATCATGTCCTCAGTCTCTGACCATCTCCTGTATCATGTCTGCAGTCTCTGACCATCTCCTGTATCATGTCTGCAGTCTCTGACCATCTCCTGTATCATGTCTGTAGTCTCTGACCATCTACTGTATCATGTCCTCAGTCTCTGACCATCTCCTGTATCATGTCCTCAGTCTCTGACCATCTCCTGTATCATGTCTGCAGTCTCTGACCATCTCCTGTATCATGTCTGCAGTCTCTGACCATCTCCTGTATCATGTCTGCAGTCTCCGGCCATCTTCTGTATCACGTCTGCAGTCTCTGACCATCTCCTGTATCACGTCTGCAGTCTCTGACCATCTCCTGTATCACGTCTGCAGTCTCTGACCATCTACTGTATCATGTCCTCAGTCTCTGACCATCTACTGTATCATGTCTGCAGTCTCTGACCATCTCCTGTATCACGTCTGCAGTCTCTGACCATCTCCTGTATCATGACTGTAGTCTCTGACCATCTCCTGTATCATGTCTGTAGTCTCTGACCATCTCCTGTATCATGTCTGCAGTCTCTGACCATCTCCCGTATCACATCTGCAGTCTCTGACCATCTCCTGTGTCATGACTGTAGTCTCTGACCATCTCCTGTATCATGTCTGTAGTCTCTGACCATCTCCTGTATCATGTCTGTAGTCTCTGACCATCTCCTGTATCATGTTTGTAGTCTCTGAATATCTCCTTTAGCAAGTCTCCAATCTCTTACTCAAACTTAAACACATTGCTAATATTAGCTATCTATCTATGCTGAAGGTAGGACTGTGCAGGGGAGGCAGAGAGTGCAAAAGGGGGAACTGTGATTAGAGAGACGGAGAGCAGACTGCAAGGGGCACTGTAATGGGGAGCTGTGAAATTTGTGCAAAAGATATTCTTGAAAACATTACATTTTTTTGTGGGTGTTTTTACATTTTAAAGTCGGGGGGGGGGGGGGGTGCCAGATATAGGATCCGCCCCGGGTACCAAATGCTCTAGGTACACCACTGGCTGTGACCATGACACCCGCGAGCGCATGCGTGTGAGTTACATCATCGTAGTTTTGGCCAATCGACTGGAGCCCAAGAACCCAGAGAGAAGACCAGATGAAGATGGAATCCCTCTTATTAGTGACAGCACATCGCTGGAGAGATCTGTTTTTAAGGTTAGAAAATTATAATTAGGTACTCTGGCTGTGTGAAGGAGGGGTTTGGACTGGAGTCATTCTATGGGGATGCAGCGCTTGTATGAACACAGCCGCAGGCCCTAATTGGGGTGCAGGTGAGTGGTCCCCAAATGCCCACTGTCTGTGTTCGGGCTGTACGCCTGCATCCCTACGCCTGTCAAATTAGGACCTGCAACTGTGTTCGTACAGCTCCAGGTGGCCACATAAATGAACCACTCATTTACCTTAACTATAATACTTATTATATAGCCCAGGAGTTTGAGTTCAATAATACATGTATATGGTAAATCAACCAGAATGGTGCAATAATACATGTATTCTGTTTGTGACCAGGGGAGGACTGGGCCAGGGGACAAATTGCCCCCTGGGTCACTCTGATGCCCTGTAAAAAGGCTGCGCAAGTTCTGTCACAGACATAACTAAATGATTCTTGGTGAAGAGAAGTAAAACGTTCCCACTGCTGACCTACTGAGTGCAGGATGAAGACAAGGACAGAACGCAACCCCCCCCCCCCCCCGCATTGGTTGTGGAAATTGTGTCTGAGCAGAGGCCAGACCATGTTCCACTGGAGACTCTCCCCTGGCCAGGCCCAACTGAGCTGCCCCAGCTCCCCCCAACCGGCTCCTGCTGGCCGGAGCTTCAGCTTGGAATGGGGGGTCAGAAGGAGGCCAGGAAGAGGGAGAGTGGGAGGGGGGCCGAGTCGCTGCACCATGGACCTCTGGATTGTACTTGCCCCCTGGGCCAAAAGTTTTAAGTCAGCCCCTGTCTGTGACTTTAGCAAACCTTGTTTTTGCGACCATGTGTGCACCAAAGTTTTATGTAAGTCTGTTTCTGAATGTGCTTCCTTTGTTTTTTTTGCATTACATGTTTTTCAATAAATATCAGTGAACAAGAATACTGCTGACAAAATATGATACAATTAATCCATTGATTACCACTTGTAAATATATGGTACAATCCATGCATAGATGATCATTTGTAAAGATATGATACAA